>NC_133651.1:306154970-306417903 GCF_009905375.1 Apium graveolens
AGTGAAGTGATTCTCCAAAAGGAATTTTGATAAGGTTTCATACCAGGCTCTAGGTGCTTGCTTCAGTCCATAGAGTGCTTTCAACAGATAATACACATAGTCTGGAAAATTTGGATCTTCAAATCCTGGAGGTTGACTTACATAGACTTCTTCCTCTAATTTCCCATTTAGAAATGCACTCTTGACATCCATTTGATAGACTTTGAAATTGGCATGGGCTGCATAGGCTAGAAAAATTCTGATGGCTTCAAGTCTTGCAACAGGAGCATATGTCTCATTAAAATCTATTCCCTCTTGCTGAGAATAGCCTTTAGCAACCAATCTGGCTTTATTCCTTATGACAATGCCATTTTCATCCATCTTGTTTCTGAATACCCATTTTGTGTCAATAGGACTCTTGTTCTTTGGTTTGGGTACCAGCTTCCAAACTTGGTTTCTCTCAAATTGGTTCAGCTCTTCCTGCATAGCTAATATCCAATCTGGATCCAATAAGGCTTCTTCCACTTTCTTAGGTTCCTCCTGAGATAGAAAACTACTATACAGACATTCATCTTGAGTAGCTCTTCTTGTTTGCACTTTAGATGATGCATCACCAATGATCAGTTCAAAGGGATGATTCTTGGTCCATTTCCTTTGAGGTGGAAGATGTGCTCTAGATGAGGTGGCCTCAGTATTGTCATGATGTGAGACAGAGTGTTGACTAGTTGAAACTCCCCCTGAGTTGTTGGTCCTTTACAGGGAACTTGGAGTTCTATCAACTGATGATGTAAATCGATTATCCGTTGATGAACTATGATCAACGGATGCTTCATTTTGTACTTCAACGGATGATGCACTATGTCTTTCAACGGATACTGCATTGCCTCTATCAACGGATGCAGTATTTTGTGCATTATCCAAGGGCATGTTTTGAATCTCTTTTGAAGTGTCATCTCCATCAGTCTCCTCTTCACTATCATCACAATATATCTCAATGTTTTCAAATTTGAGTCTCTCATAATGTTCCTCATCTGTTAGTCCATCAATCTTTTTATCATCAAACACAACATGCACAGATTCCATAACAATGTTGGTTCTTAGATTGTAGACCCTATAAGATTTTCCAGCTGAGTAACCAACAAATATCCCTTCATCAGCCTTTGCTTCAAACTTCCCTTTATGGTCAGATTGATTCCTCAGTATAAAACATTTACATCCAAAGACATGAAGAAAGTTTAGAGTTGGTTTTCTTCTCTTGAACAACTGATAAGGAGTCATGCCTTTAGCTCGATTGATCAACGAAATATTCTGAGTGAAACAGGCACAATTAACAGCTTCAGCCCAGAAATAAGTTGGTAACTTTGATTCTTCAAGCATTGTTCTGGCAGCCTCAATTAAAGATCTGTTCTTTCTTTCAACTACCCCATTTTGCTGAGGTGTTCTTGGAGCTGAGAACTCATGCATGATTCCATTTTCTTCACAGAACAGCCTCATTGACAAATTCTTGAACTCAGTTCCATTGTCACTCCTGATATTCCTAACCTTCAAGTCAGGATGATTATTGACTTGCCTGATGTGATTGATAATGATTTCACTTGCTTCATCCTTTGATCCAAGAAAATAGACCCATGAAAACTTTGAGAAATCATCTACAATCACTAAGCAATATCTTTTTCTTGCAATTGACAATACATTGACTGGTCCAAACAAATCCATATGTAGCAGCTGTAATGGTTCATCAATTGTTGTTTCAAGCTTCTTTTTGAATGATGCTTTCCTTTGTTTGCCTTTCTGACAAGCATCACACAAACCATCCCTTGAGAATTCAACTAGAGGAATTCCTCTAACTAAGTCCTTTTTGACTAGATCATTCATTGTTTTGAAATTCAAATGGGATAGCTTCTTGTGCCATAGCCAACTCTCAACTGAACTTGCTTTGCTGAAGAGACAAGTAATAGATTCTGCATCTGTAGAGTTGAAGTCAGCTAAGTAAACATTCCCTTTTCTAACTCCAGTTAGAACCACTTTGTTGTCTTTCTTGCTGGTGACAACACAGGCTTCAGAATTGAAGGAAACTGTATTCCCTCTATCACATAGTTGACTGATGCTCAGTAAGTTGTGCTTGAGACCATCAACTAATGCAACTTCATCAATGATGACATTCCTTGTTGAAATCAAGCCATATCCCATAGTAAACCCTTTACTGTCATCTCCAAAGGTTATTCTAGGGCCAGCTCTCTCCTTAAACTCTGTGAGCAGGGTGAAATCTCCTGTCATATGTCTTGAACAACCACTGTCCAAGTACCATAGATTTCTTCTTTTTCCCTGCACACCATCAAATCAATCAAGTTGATTTTGGTACTCAAGTTTCCTTGGGTCCATTCTTGTTAGCCTTTCTCCTAGACTTCATTCCTCCTGCATCTTTAGACTTAGGTAACTTTGAGTCAACCTTGGTCTTAGATGTAGTTGGTTGAGGTGTAGGGTTAGTCACAGAATCATTTAGCACATTTGGAATATGATAAGGCATGGATTGTGCAAACATGTTATTCCACATAGGCATATTGTATGGCATTTGAGGCATACTAAATACAGCAAGATAAGGATTGTTAAAATATGGCATGTTCGCAAAATGTGCATAAGGATTCTGGTGAGACATAGTAGGCATAGCATGTAGAGGTGATGCAGACATGTTAGGCATGGAAGAGGATACAGGCATGGAAGTTTTCTTAATAGATTTGCAATTAGCAGAAAGATGATTAATACTACTACAATGCACACAGCTTTTTCTAGGAGCATACTTGTCAGGTGTGTAATTGTTATGTTTGTTAACCCCTACCTTCCCATTTCTATTATATTTCCTTTTAGTTTCCTTTTTATCCTCAACCAATTTGAGCCTATTATTTAACTGTTCTAAGGTCATGTGCCCTATATTCACCTTACTGACATCTTTGGATGTGCTTGCTTCTTCTTTGACAAAGTTCTTGGAAGTTGAACCAAACTTTTTGTTGAGTTTCTTTAGATTTTCACTTTTAGAAACATCTGCCTGTTTTAATTGAGGAACCTTCAACGGATGCTCCTTTTCTTCCTTCAACGGATAACTTTCATCATCCGTTGATTCCACATCCGTTGACAGCCCATCAATTAATTCCAGTTTCTTTTTGTTTTTATCCCAGGCAGTCTCACAGAATGATTCAATTCCTTGGACCTTGGCAATTTGAGCACTAACATCCCTAGATGTCTTCCAGGATTTAATCACCTCTTGCTCTCTCTCTAATTGATTAGAAAGTATTTCTACTTTCTTAATAGATTCAGTTAGTTCATTTTCAACAGATATACAATGCAGCTTAGTTTTCTCTAGGTCAATCAACTTGTCTTCTAACACAGCATTTCTATCACTTAAAAACAGATTGTTCTCTTTAATCCTACTATTTTCTTTAGCAAGAGATTTAAGAGACACGCGCAAATGATACAATTCAGTAGACATGTCATTAAAAGCATCATTGCACTCTTCTTTAGTAAGCTGTGTTACATCAGTAGTAATTACCTGGTTACTTGATGAACTAGCTTCATTTTCCTCAGAATCAGCCATGAGAGCTAAGTTGACATATTCCACATCTTCATCCTCTTCTTCTCCATCAGCTGCCCAATCTTTCTCTTGAGTGATGAAAGCCCTCTCCTTTTGCTTGAGCAGATCAAAATATTTCTTTTTGTAATCTACTTGGTCAAATTTCTTCTTTTCAGAAGTTGGCTTTCTGCACTCACTTGCAAAGTGTCCACTTGTACCACAATTGTAACACTTGAACTTGGATTTGTCCACCATGTTCTTATGAGGTTTAGTGGCTCTAGTGTTTTTCCTAAATTTCATCTTTGCAAATCTCCTGGACAGAAATGCAAGATGCTCATCAATACTATCAGAGTCATCTTGACTGGAGTTGTCTTCATTCTCAGCAACTTGCTCTTTACCCTTGCTTGATTCCTGATTTCTTATACCATCTTTGGAGTTTGATGTAGATCTCACAGTTTCTTGTCTGCATTCTCTCTCATTTTCAGCTACCAATGCAACTGAACCTCCTTTCTTTCTCCCCTTCTCCAATACCTCATCCTGTTCCAGCTCTAGTTCATAAGTCTTCAAGATTCCATATAATCTTTCAAGAGTGAAGTCCTTATAATCTTGAGAGTTTCTCAAGGAGACAGTCATGGGTTTCCATTCCTTTGGCAAGGATCTTAAGAATTTAAGATTTGAATCCTTCACCTGGTACACTCTACCATACAGCTTCAGTCCATTCAACAGCTTTTGGAATCTGTTGAATGTGTCATTTAAAGATTCATTTTCTTCAAAATGAAAATACTCATACTGTTGAATGAGAAGCTGCATTTTGTTCTCTTTTACTTGTTCTGTACCTTCACACAGTAGCTAAACTGTGTCCCAAACCTCTTTGGCAGTTGTGCAATTTATCACATTATCAAACATATCCTTGTCAAGACCATTAAACAAAATGTTCATAGCCTTCTTATCCTTGTGGACTTCTTCTGTGTCTTCCATTGTCCATTCTGCTCTAGGTTTTGGAATGGATTGACCAACAGCAATTGTGGCCGTAGCAACTGTGGCTACTTTGTGGGGAATGTGAGGACCATTCTCAATGCAGTTTACATAACCTTCATCTTGGGAGAGTAGATGAAGGTGCATTTTCACCTTCCAGTGGTGATAACTGTCTTTTTCAAGAACTGGGATTTTTACTCCAATATCATTCTTACTCATCTTTGTTAGTTTCCAAGATCTTTAAACTCTTTGTTTGTCAAGAGCTTGCTCTGATACCAATTGTTATTCCTAGTGGGCTAACAATGAGATTTACAGAAGGGGGGTTGAATGTAAATCTCAAACCTTTTTCAAGTTTTGAGCAGTTTTAAAGGCTATGTGTTCAAGATAAACAAGTGTGTGAATTGCTTTAAGCTAATACAGACAGATATATATTCAAGCACTAATGTAAAGAACACAACAGACCTTAAAAACTTTTCTGGTGGATTGTTGTTCCACCAGAGATGGTATTTCAGAAAATCTGTGATCTCAGAAGTTGATCACAGCTGCGTCCTAGTACAAACTAGATAATTTTTCTCTCAAGATTTTTCTAAACAGCTCTGGAAAAATTCTTATCTAATTACTAGCTGCTACTTGGTTTATATATCACCAAGTTTACAAGTGAAGACAAGGATAAGAAATAATAATAAAATAAGTTCTCCATTTGTTTCTACTTCAGTTCACTCCAATACATTGTTGACTATTGCCTCTTTGTACTAGAGTAGAACGGCTGCTTTTTCTGATGTTCCTGAAATTAGGCTGCCACATCTCAGTTGTCTCTGTTAACCCATGTGCCTCTGTCTGCAGTTACAACTACCACTTATCAACTGCTATTTAATATAACATCCATTGAAGCCTTCATCCGTTGATGGCTTTATCCGTTGATGTGTTAGCAGTTGAAGCTCTATCCGTTGATGCACTCATCCGTTGAAGGATGTTATCCGTTGAAGCTTTAGAGACATCCGTTGAAGCTTTGTTTCTCATCCGTTGAAGGTCTTTAAGTTATCCGTTGACACCACTTCATTTATACAAAATTACAAGGCATGAAATATTTACAATTGGCCTTCCTATCTGCATATCTTCTAGTAGTCAACATGACTTATAATTTCCCTCAACTTCTAAGAATTATATCTCAAATTCAGAGACTGAAATGTGCTACAACACTAGACTTATTTCTAAGTAAAGCTACACCATCAACGGATAGCCAAAGTGGTCTTATCCGTTGAGGCTACAAACACTAGATTTCTACTTAAGTGTTTTGTTAAACATATCATCAAACTAATGCACATATATTCCTAACAAACTCCATTAGAGGAATGCCTCTAACCAGTTCTTTCTTTACCAGCTCATTTATGGTCTTGAAGTTTAAATGGGATAGCTTCGTGTGCCATACCCAACTTTCATCCTGACTTGCTTTACTGAGAAGACAAGTAACAGATTCTGCATTAGATGAGTTGAAATCAGCTAGGTACACATTTCCTTTCCTCACACCAGTAAGAACCACTTTGTTGCTCCTTTTGTTAGTCACAACACAGGCTTCTGAGTTGAAGGTTACTGAATTGCCTTTATCACAGAGCTGGCTGATACTCAACAATTTGTGTTTGAGACCATCCACTAAGGCAACCTCCTCAATGTTGACATTATCCTTTGAAATCAAGCCATATCCCACAGTATAACCCTTGCTGTCATCTCCAAAAGTAATACTCGGGCCAGCTCTCTCCTTGAACTCTGTGAGCAGGGTAGAATCACCAGTCATGTGTCTTGAACAACCACTATCCAAGTACCAAAGGTTCTTTCTGTTTTCCTGATTACTTGAAGAACTTGTTTATGTTTCATCAGACTTGGCCATTAGGGCTAGATTGACATAGCTGACATCTTCATCTTTATCCAGACCATCTGATGCCCAATCGTTTTCTTGTGTAATGAAAGCCCTTTCCTTTTGTTTGAGCAGCTCAAAGTATTTTTGCTTATAATCCACAGGCTCAAACTTTTTCTTACTGGAATCTGACTTTCTACACTCACTGGCAAAGTGCCCTGCCAAGCCACATTTGAAACATTTGAATTTTGATTTATCCGCCATGTTTCTATTTGGCTTGCCTGCTCCAAAGTTCTTTCTAAACTTGAGCTTGGCAAATCTTCTGGAAAGAAATGCTAAATGTTCATCAATGTCTTCCATGTCATCTTGGCTCAAAGAATCTTCATTTTCTACTGCAAGCCCCTTGCTCTTGTTTTCACAGACCCTTGAAGTTGATTCAACAGCTTCCATCTTCATTTCCTTGTCCTTCTCTAACTCAGCAACTAGTGCAATGGACCCTCCTTTCTTCTTTCCTCTCTCCATCCTCTCATCTTGCTCTATTTCAAGCTCATATATTTTCAGGATGCCATACAGTCTCTCAAAAGTAAACTCCTTATAATCTTGTGAGTTTCTCAATGAGACTTTCATTGGTTTCCATTCCTTTGGAAGAGATCAAAGGAATTTAAGATTGGAGCCTTTTGTCTGATAGACCCTTCCATGCAACTCTAGAGCATTTAGCAGTTTTTGAAACCTACTAAAAATATCAATGAGGGACTCACTTTCTTCATTATGAAAATGCTCATATTGCTGAATCAGTAGCTGCATCTTGTTTTCTCTAACTTGCTCAGTGCCATCACAGATGATCTGTATTGTATCCCAAACATCCTTGGCAGTTTTGCAGTTGATAATGTTGTCAAACATATCACCATCAACTCCATTAAACAGGATATTCATGGCCTTTTTATCCTTCCTGACTTGTTCAATATCAGGATCAAACCATTCATGCCTTGGCTTGGGGACAGATGTTAGGGCGAAAACACGCACTAATATTCACGCAAGTATACGCATTCGCAAGTAATATAGAATACTTTCTAGTTCGTTCCCTCAGAGACTCAGACTAAGTTATTGTCTAATTAAACTCACTCACCAATGTATGATTAATTCTCAATGTTAAGATAACACTTAAAATTGTTGATTAAATATTAATTATAATTAACTACTTAATTAACCACTTAACTAACACTTCAATTTATCAATAATAAAACACTCATGAGATCACAACTTCATTATTACTTCCTTCTATAGCCATTGTTATTACCTTTAGCATGTGACAGTGATGACATTAATCGAATAATACGAAACTGATAAAAGCCAACTTTCATTGTACTAATACCATTCTACCAAGCATCCACAATTAAGATAGAAGTTGAATAGTCATCAATTATGTTGAGTTCCTATATGTCTACAGAAATTGACAACATAACGATTTAAGCACAAGTTATTCCTTTTGATTACATAGGGCAAATAAAACTGTTAGAGTTACACACTAATCATGCACAACGTACATGAACCTATGCTAGCATGGCAAGTTCTAAATCTCAAGATCCACCGTCGCTTCACAAGAGATTAACACCATATCTTATATGTTCGCGACGCACATAAGACGAATACGCACAACCAATACTAGATATCATGCAATCATCACATACTAAAGTATTAAACAATTAACTAAAGAATTCCATAATAAATCCGTTGCAACCCCATGATCACGATTAGCCCATAATAGAACTTATCGCCATCATGGGTTCATATGAAATCATGATAAACAACACAAGAAAATAATAACTAAACTAATTATATTAAAACAGAGTACGTCACAAGAGTAAATAAGTCAAAGCAAGAAAACTAGCATCCAACGTTACAACGAAACAAGAATCACAAGAATATATGCTTCCTCTTCGCTGCAGTGTGCTAAATCGGTCTTCTTCCTTATCTCCTTCGCTTCTTGCGCAAAACACAATCTAAAACATAATCTCCTTCATTTTTCTCTGTGAAAACGTCTCAAATCTACTTATATAATAGTCCCATAAAACTCAGATTACATAGAAGTTGGAAGCCAAACAGAAGTAGAAGTCTAAAATAATTTATCCTTTTCCCCGACCCTGCGCGGCCGCTCAGCATTGCTGCGCGGGCGCGCAGGACCCTACTGGAAAAAATCCAGGTTTGCTCCGTTTCTTCGCCGTAATCTGCCCGTTCTTTTCCTCTCGCAATGGTGAACACATGCCAAGGCTTATTCTTGATGATTCCTCCTCCGAAATGCAACTAATACCCTGAAATGCATAAACACTAGAAAAACGCATCAAATACACAAAATACTTGATTTCAAGACACCAATTTAAGCCATTTTAAGACGTTCTAAGTGGTATAAAATGCCACTTATCACACCCCCAAACTTAAATCGATGCTTGTCCTCAAGCGTCACAGACTCAAAACAAATAAAAATATGCATGAATGCAATCTATATGAAAATGCAACGATCCCCCTTACTACAATTAACCAACCAAATTGTCACGTCTCAACGAATGCAGTTAGACACTAAAGATCAATAAACTCATGCAAACGGACATACAGCCAGAAACGTGGTGTGTGCAAATGCTTAACAGATATGCTTCGGAACTAGACCAATTACTATGACTAGACTATCCTCAAGGCAATCCTACGATTATACAGAGAATAAAAATTCTAGGCACAAAGTGATATACAACACTACAAGAACTCTGGAGCTTACTACGGAATCGTGCTTTTTATTTACAACTCAAATGCTTATTTGACCGTGCAATGAGTGAGGTCCACAAAAGACTTATACAATGGTATCCATGTAACGAGCGTTAGGTTAGCGGATCCCAGACTCTAAAAGCCTTAGGTCACTAGGCACAAAGTCCCCTAAGAACTTAATAACTCGAATACCAAAGAGCCCACTCTTGATCAATTATGCAAATTTTTTTTTTCTTTCTGAGCAAGTGCGTTTCGCTCCATCTTGCTCAACCCTAGACTACTCGCATAACATGCGAGCCGGCTACTAGCCATTTGACGCCTAGCCACAACTAGCAACAAATTCCATTTTTACTCCATTTTTTTTCATGCCTTTACCACTAAGAACCTATTATCAAATTCTAAGCATAATAAATAGATTATCCTCAAAAATAATCAGATCATAACAACAATCTAGCCCTTAAGCATTCTCTAAGACTTAGTGAAAATACAAGTGCTTCTAGCATGCATATTAACCTACACAACTTAATATCACTTTAATGCTATCACTACACTCGCATCAATATCACAATTCAGTCGATAAATCATTGCAAAAGGGATCATGGTATATGCATGAGCTATATGATATGACAAACAAATAAAGCTATATAAAAAAAAATATATGGCAAAAATTATGCAACTATATGAACTAACTATCATGAATATGCAACTATATGACACACACAAAATATTCCTTAACTACCACCCCCAAACTTAAAATCTTCACTGTCCCCAGTGAAGGTAGTAGAAAGGAACACAGGGTATACCTACTCGGAGTCATCACCATCATCACCCTCAGTGGGTGGAGTATCAGGCGGCGGGTATGCAGAGTCCTCACCAAAAACTGGCCACTGGATATCAGCTCCAAGGCCTCGAAAAGCAGTCCCTAACGCAAGAGTGAGCTCCTGAGCAAACCTGCTCTGCGTCTCATACATGGCATCCATCCGCCGTGAAAGCCTCCTATACTGGGCATCACCCATCCCAGCACCCTCCTGAGCTCTCGAAGAACCAGCCTCACCACGCCCTGGCCTAGCCATAGTAGCACCTCGTGCTGGACGTCCTCCTGGAAGACGATAACCCAGCCCATGCTCCTCAGGCTCACCACCGGTTCACTCCTGCATCCCATTCAGAGTGCCAGAATCTATCGGAGCTGCTGGCAACTGCAACTGCTCATGAGCCGGCCAGTTCACTCCTACTGCTCGGCATAGCTTCGTAACCGTGGATGCATAAGGGATGTTCATATGCTTTGCTCCCCTTAAAAACTTCAGAATTCCTTGGTAGATAAACTCACCAAGGTCCACATAGTATTCCTCATTCAGAATTCTCCACAACAACTGTGCTCTCTCAACTGTGACCTCGTGTGCATGTGAAGAAGGCAAAATATTAGCATATATAAATGCATTCCATGCACGGGCATACCTGTTCATGGCGATCGCCGGAAAGTGACGATACTCATTATTGGCTGGACTGCGGTTCCAAACTGTGCCCGGTCGACAGAGAGTTGCACAAATCAAATCCAAGTCAAAATCCTCAGCAGTCTTTTCATTCCAGTTCTCCTCCTCGGGCTTCCTCTCTCGCTGTCCAATCACACGGCGAATCGCCGCAGGATGATAATCAATCGTCAGCCCACGAACTACAGAAAACCCATTCTTTTCAGCCTTCACGTTCGCGTAGAACTCGCGAACAACACTCATCGGTACTGCTTCGGGTGACTCACAAAAAGCTATCCACCCCTTCTCTGCAATCATGGGCAACAACTCACCATCCCTCCCTGATGGTAAAAACCCCCTCTCCTTCAGAATCGGCTTCCCCAACAGCCTAGTGTACTCCTCCTCCGCAACTCTGTCAGTTAACCGAGGCCTTGCAGCAGTACCCCTTGATGAATCAGCAGTAGGAACTGTGCTGCTGCTGTCAATAGTGCGTGCTCTCTTGGGTGCCATTGATTTGTGAATAAAAGTGTGTAAGAACTGATTTTTGATGTTTATGAGAGGGTTTAAGTGTAGGAAGTTTGTGGGAGATATGTAGGATAGGTGTATGTATATATAGGGTGTGGAGTAGGTTAAATTAGATTAGGAGTGGGGTTGAGGGATAAAATCATGGGGTAATGGGAAAAGAATTCGTGGGTTTATGTTCTGTGATGGGTTTTTTGTGTTTTTTTTTTTTCTGAACTGCAAAAAATTTTCTGGAACTCGAACCCTGCGCGGCCGCTCAGCATTTCTGCGCGGGCGCGCAGCAAGCTGCGCGGCCGCTCAGCATAGCTGCGCGGGCGCGCAGAGGGTCTCTAGAATTTTTTTTTTCAGCCCCTGTTTTCTGATTTTTTTGTGTTTTTGGATAGGTTATTAACTTCTAAGGGTTCCTGTAACAACAATTCATGGGTTGCCTCCCACGCAGCGCTTCTTTTTCGTCATTAGCTTGACGTTCCGTACCCTTCTCAAGTAGTCAACAAAATGGCACTAACCACCTCTCGGTTTGCCATGTCCCCATAGTAGTGCTTCAACCGCTGACCGTTAACCTTGAATGCTTGGTCCGAATCATTCTTAAAAATTTCCATCGCTCCATGTGGAAACACAGTTTTGACAATAAAAGGTCCAGACCACCTTGATTTCAACTTCCCAGGAAAAAGTCGGAGCCGAGAGTTGAATAAAAGAACTTGTTGCCCTGGCACAAATAACTTAGGATGTAGCTTCCTATCGTGCCACCTCTTCACCTTTTCCTTATACATTTTGTTATTCTCGTACGCTTGCAGTCGAAATTCATCAAGTTCATTAAGCTGAAGCATTCTTTTCTTACCAGCTGCATCTAAATCCAGGTTCAATTTCTTCAATGCCCAGTAGGCCTTATGCTTAAGCTCCGCCGGTAGATGACATCCCTTACCATACACCAACTGAAACGGTGACATCCCAAGTGGAGTTTTGTATGCTGTTCTGTAAGCCCAAACAGCTTCATCGAGCTTTAAAGACCAATCCTTCCTTGACGGACAAACAACCTTCTCTAGAATGCGCTTTATCTCTCTGTTAGACACTTCCGCTTGACCATTTGTTTGCGGATGATAGGCAGTAGCTACTCGATGATTCACATTATAACGCTGCATCATAGAAGTGTACTTACGGTTGCAAAAATGCGATCCTTCATCACTTATGTTACCCGAGGCGTTCCAAACCTTGTGAAAATTTGCTTATGAAGAAAATTTAGCACTGCCTTTGCATTATTTATCGGTAAAGCTTTAACTTCGACCCATTTTGAGACATAATCGACTGCCAGCAAGATGTACTGATTATTGTAAGACGAGATAAAAGGCCCCATGAAATCGATTCCCCATACATCAAAGACCTCGACTTCAAGCATCACATTTAATGGCATCTCATCCTTCCCTGACAAATTTCCCACTCTTTGGCAACGATCACACCTTAAAACAAACTGATGAGCATCCTTGAACAAAGTAGGCCAGAAAAAACCTGCTTGCAAAATACGAGCTGCCGTCTTCTCACCTCCATAGTGTCCACCATAAACCGTGGAATGGCAGTCTCGTAATATCCCCTCCGTCTCACAGAACGGGATACATCTCCTGATGATCTGATCAGCTCCCTGTCTAAACAAATATGGTTCATCCCACATATACCACTTCACCTCATGCAGAAACTTCTTCTTTTGAGCGGATGTCAAATTAAGCGGCATTATATTGCTGACAAGATAGTTTACAATATCTGCAAACCATGGTTCTTCCTCCTGAATTGCAAACAACTGCTCATCCGGAAAAGATTCATTGATTAATGTCCTATCTTGTGAAGTAGAATCGGGATTCTCCAACCTAGAGAGATGGTCAGCTACTTGATTCTCGGTACCTTTTCTATCTTTGATCTCTAACTCAAATTCCTGAAGTAAAAGCACCCAACGAATGAGTCTCGGCTTCGAATCCTTCTTAGAAACCAGATAGCGAATAGCTGCATGATCAGTGAATACTGTTACTTTTGTACCAAGCAGATAAGATCGAAATTTCTCAAAGCCAAAGACTATAGCTAAAAGCTCCTTCTCAGTAGTGGTGTAGTTCAATTGGGCCCCATTTAAAGTCTTACTCGCATAGTAGACCACATGGAAGAGATTTTTCTTTCGTTGTCCCAAAACTGCACCTACCGCATAGTCACTCGCATCACACATCATCTCAAACGGTTCTGTCCAATCTGGTGCTGTAATAACTGGTGCCGTGATCAAACTCTCCTTGAGAGTCTCGAATGCTGCCAAACATTCATCATCAAATTTGAAGGGCACATCTTTCTCAAGTAAATTGCATAACGGCTTAGATATCTTTGAAAAGTCCTTGATGAATCGCCGATAAAAACCCGCATGACCGAGAAAACTACGGATTCCTTTCACCGAATTAGGTGGGGGAAGATTTTCAATGACTCCCACCTTGGCCTTGTCCACCTCCAGACCTTTGCTAGAGACCTTATGCCCAAGGATAATGCCTTTACGCACCATAAAATGACATTTCTCCCAATTAATCACCAAATTAGTTTCCACGCATCTTTTGAGTACGGCGCGCAGATTATTCAAACATTCATCATATGAGTGTCCAAAGACGGAGAAGTCATCCATGAACACTTCGACGTTATTTCCAATCATGTCAGAGAATATAGCCATCATACATCTCTGAAAGGTGGTCGGGGCGCCACATAACCCAAACGAAACTCTACGAAAAACAAATGTGCCAAATGGACAAGTGAAGGTAGTCTTTTCCTGATCCTCTGGTGCAATACAAATCTGATTATACCCGGAATAACCATCCAGAAGACAAAAATACTCATGTCCCGCCAATCTGTCAAGCATTTGATCAATGAATGGGAGAGGGAAGTGATCCTTCCTTGTGGCTTTGTTCAATTTTCTATAATCCATGCATACTCTCCATCCTGTAACTGTTCGAGTAGGGATGAGCTCATTCTTTTCATTTGCGACCACAGTGATACCTCCTTTCTTAGGTACACATTGCACGGGGCTCACCCGCGAGCTGTCAGAAATAGGATAAATGATGCCTGCATCTAGCCATTTCAGAATTTCTTTCTTCACCACCTCCTTCATGATCGGGTTCAGTCTTCGCTGCTGTTCCACAGTTGGCTTACTACCTTCCTCTAACAGAATTTTATGCATATAATATGAAGGACTTATCCCCTTGATGTCTGCTATGGTCCATCCTATAGCCGATTTGAATTCTCTCAAAATCCTTAAGAGCTTGTCTTCCTCACTACCTGAAAGGTCAGCTGAAATAATAACATGTAACGTAGATGAATCACCTAAAAAAGCATACCTCAAGTGTTCAGGTAATGATTTGAGCTCCAAGGTAGGTGCTTCCTCTATTGATGGTTTGAGCTTCCCTTCAGCATTCTTAAGGTCAGAAGTACCAAGAGATTCAAATGGTATGTCGAGCTTTCGCTTCCATGGAGAAGCGTTCAGATATTGTAATTGCTCGTTGCTATCTTCATCATCGCTGTCAAAATCCCCCACTAAGGCCTTTTCCAATGCATCAGACATTAGCATGTGATCGAGTTCTGAAGTAACCGCAGAATCAATCACATCCACTTTTAAGCACTCCTCATCTTCTGTAGGAAATTTCATTGCCTTGAATACGTTGAAGGTCACATCCTGATCTTGGACCCGCATAGTAAGTTCCCCTTTTTACACATCTATCAAGGTACGGCCAGTAGCCAAGAAAGGCCTCCCCAAGATTATGGGAATCTTCTTATCTTCCTCAAAATCCAGAATAACAAAATCTGCAGGAAAGAAGAGCTTATCCACCTTGACGAGCACATCCTCAACTATGCCCCTTGGGTAAGTAATGGAACGGTCAGCCAATTGTAGCGACATGTATGTGGGTTTTGGATCAGGCAGATCCAGCTTTTTAAAGATCGACAACGGCATCAGATTAATGCTTGCTCCCAAATCACAAAGGCACTTATCAAAAGTATTGCCAATGGTGCAAGGAATGGTGAAGCTTCCTGGATCTTTTAGTTTTGGTGGTAACTTTTGCTGCAGAACAGCGCTGCATTCTTCCGTGAGAGCAACGGTTTTAAGGTCATCCAGTTTCACCTTCCTTGAAAGAATAGTCTTCATAAACTTCGCATAACTAGGCATTTGTTCCAGAGCTTCAGCGAAAGGTATATTGATGTGAAGTTTCTTGAACACCTCCAGAAACTTCCCGAACTGTCTATCCAGCTTTTGTTGCTGCAATCTCTTAGGAAAAGGTGGTGGAGAATAGAGCTGTTTCTCCCCTGTATTAGCCTCAGGCAGAGTGTGTTCAACAATAGTCTTCCTTGGTTCCGCCGCTTTCTCCTTTTGCTTAGATTCTTCATCTCTAACTTCAGCTTCGACTTCTTTTGCCTTTTCAGCATCAGCTACTTTTCCAGACCTTAAGGTAATAGCCTTGACTTGCTCTTTAGCTTCCTTCCTGCCTGGTACTTCCGTGTCACTGGGAAGAGTGCCAGGTTGACGATTGAGCACTGCATTGGCTAATTGACCGATTTGATTTTCCAAGGTCTTGATAGAAACCGCCTGACTCTTGCACAATAGCTTAAGTTCCTCAAAATCCGCACTAGTAGGTGCAGCTGCACTTCCCTGTTGAGGATATGATTGCCTTGTAGCATACTGCTGTGGTTGCTGGAATCCAGGTGGGTTAAACTGTTTACTCACTCCTTGCTGATATGGTGGCTGAATAGCATTCTGATTATTTCCCCAGCTGAAATTTGGATGATTTCTGTTGTTAGGATGATAGGTCGCTGGCACAGGCTGCTGTTGTCGCTGATAATTATTCACATACAGAACAGATTCGTTGACAAGAGAACACTGATCCGTAGCATGAGAACCTGCACAAAGCTCACAAACCATAGCTATTTGATTAACTCCATACGTAGCCAGAGAATCAACCTTCATTGATAGCGCTTGGAGCTGGGCTGCAATAGCGGTGGCTGCATCAACTTCCAGAATACCTGCGACCTTGCCTGACGTCATCCTCTGAGTTGGGTTTTGATGCTCGTTTGCAGCCATTGTCTCTATAAGATTATACGCCTCAGTATAGCTTTTAACCCATAAGGCTCCTCCAGCTGCTGCATCGAGCATGGGCCGAGATTGGGCCCCCAAACCATTATAAAAACCAGTGATTACCATCCAATCCGGCATTCCATGATGTGGACATTTTCTCAACATTTCCTTGTAGCGTTCCCAAGCCTCGCACATAGATTCTGTAGGTTGCTGCGCAAACTGAGTAAGAGCACTCCTCATAGCAGCAGTCTTTGCCATTGGATAAAACTTCACCAGAAACTTTTGCGCAAGATCTTGCCACGTAGTGATGGACCCAGCTGGTTCAGAATGTAACCAGTCTTTAGCCTTATCCCTCAGTGAGAATGGGAAAAGCCTCAACTTGATAGCCTCATCAGTCACGCCATTATACTTAAAAGTGCTGCAGATCTCGACAAAATTCCTTATGTGCATGTTGGGGTCTTCAGTTGCCGCTCCTCCAAAAGAAACCGAATTATGCACCATCTGAATAGTGCCCGGCTTGATTTCAAAGGTGTTAGCTTGAATAGCCGGATGAAGGATGCTTGACTGAATGTCATCAATTTTAGGCCAAGAAAAAATCCATAAGAGCTGGATCAGCTTGAACAATACGATCTCCCATGTTTACTGGTTCTTTCTGCTCAGTTCCTGAATCTGAATCCTCAAAATCTAACTTCTCCGGAGTATCAAGAACTTCGTCTTTCTCCTCAGCTGTATCTAAGGTCCTCTTGTGAGCACGAGAACGAGTTTGCATAAACGCTTGCTAAAGTACCTGAAACACGCACTAATATTCACGCAAGTATACGCGTTCGCAAGTAATATAGAATACTTTCTAGTTCGTTCCCTCAGAGACTCAGACTAAGTTATTGTCTAATTAAACTCACTCACCAATGTATGATTACTTCTCAATGTTAAGATAACACTTAAAATTGTTGATTAAATATTAATTATAATTAACTACTTAATTAACCACTTAACTAACACTTCAATTTATCAATAATAAAACACTCATGAGATCACAACTTCATTATTACTTCCTTCTATAGCCATTGTTATTACCTTTAGCATGTGACAGTGATGACATTAATCGAATAACACGAAACTGATAAAAGCCAACTTTCATTGTACTAATACCATTCTACCAAGCATCCACAATTAAGATAGAAGTTGAATAGTCATCAATTATGTTGAGTTCCTATATGTCTACAGAAATTGACAACATAACGATTTAAGCACAAGTTATTCCTTTTGATTACAGAGGGCAAATAAAACTGTTAGAGTTACCCACTAATCATGCACAACGCACATGAACCTATGCTAGCATGGCAAGTTCTAAATCTCAAGATCCACCGTCGCTTCACAAGAGATTAACACCCTATCTTATATGTTCGCGACGCACATAAGACGAATACGCACAACCAATACTAGATATCATGCAATCATCACATACTAAAGTATTAAACAATTAACTAAAGAATTTCATAATAAATCCGTTGCAACCCCATGATCACGATTAGCCCATAATAGAACTTATCGCCATCATGGGTTCATATGAAATCATGATAAACAACACAAGAAAATAATAACTAAACTAATTATATTAAAACAGAGTACGTCACAAGAGTAAATAAGTCAAAGCAAGAAAACTAGCATCTAACGTTACAACAAAACAAGAATCACAAGAATATATGCTTCCTCTTCGCTGCAGTGTGCTAAATCGGTCTTCTTCCTTATCTCCTTCGCTTCTTGCGCAAAACACAATCTAAAACATAATCTCCTTCATTTTTCTCTGTGAAAACGTCTCAAATCTACTTATATAATAGTCCCATAAAACTCAGATTACATAGAAGTTGGAAGCCAAACAGAAGTAGAAGTCTAAAATAATTTATCCTTTTCCCCGACCCTGCGTGACCGCTCAGCATTGCTGCGCGGGCGCGCAGGACCCTACTGGAAAAAATCCAGGTTTGCTCCGTTTCTTCGCCGTAATCTGCCCGTTCTTTTCCTCTCGCAATGGTGAACACATGCCAAGGCTTATTCTTGATGATTCCTCCTCCGAAATGCAACTAATACCCTGAAATGCATAAACACTAGAAAAACGCATCAAATACACAAAATACTTGATTTCAAGACACCAATTTAAGCCATTTTAAGACGTTCTAAGTGGTATAAAATGCCACTTATCAACAGATGGCTCATTTCTAGTTGCAGCTCTCATTGGTACATGAGGGCCTCTTTCTATGCAATCCACATAGGCCTCATCTTGAGAAAGCAAATGAAGATGCATCTTTACCTTCCAATGATGGTAATTATCTTTATCCAGAAAAGGAATCTTGACTCCAACATCCTTCTTGTTCATCTTACTGTATTATTTTGATCTTTATACTCTTTGTTCTTCAAGAGCTTGCTCTGATACCAATTTTTAGTCCCTTAACAATATAACAAGAATTACAGAAGGGGGGTTGAATGGAATTCTTGAAACTTTTTCTTGAATAAAAATTGTTCTAACTCAAATATATATATCAGTGTGAGTTGATTAACAGAATGCGTAATATCACTTGAAATGAATCAAAACACAAGTAACTAAAAACAAGATTCTTTAAAAACTTTCTGGTGGATTTGAATGATTCCACCAGATATATATATATATATATCGAGAGAACTCTGTGTGCAAAAAGCTCACAGCTGCTTACAAATATTGAACAACTAAAAATATAGAGAAATACTGAGAATACAACTTACTAATGTTTCTCTCTTGGTTGCTTAGTTAGTTAGTTCTATTTGCTGCTTCTTGGTTTATATATCACCAAGATTACAAAACAATAAGACAAGATAATAAAACAAAAACTATCGAGTCTATTACAATTCTACTTCATTACTCTATTCCAACATTTTTGAATATCTTCATAATAGCATGGAAATGGCAATGCTTCTTTATTCTCGAAAACCTAGTTGAATAGGCTACCACATTCCATTTGCATACACTCGACGCATGTGACTGTGTTGTCACTGTCAACAGATATTTGAATTCTTTATCCGTCGGGTTCATGATCATCCGTCGAGTTAATGATCATCCGTTGGGTTGTTGATCATCCGTCGAATTCATTGTTGTTTATCCGTCGGGTAGCAATCAGGCACTTGACTTCATTTCATTTATGCAGAATTACAAGACAACATCTATGTACAATTAATCAACCTATTCTGCATATCTAGTTAAAGATAACATGACTTAAATACTACTACAGATTCTAAACAATGTGTATGTATAAATGTGCTACAGACTTATTGTTACATAAGCTACTCACTCGATGGATAATAAATCATCATCCGTCGGGACTATATTGAGTCATCCGTCGGGACTATAATTATTATCCTTCGAGTGCTACATTTTCACTAAGTAAAATCTACCAAGGTGTTTTGTTAATGAAATCATCAAGTTCACAACATATACACAACATATATTCGCTCACCCCTACTCCCGTCCCTGAGCTCCTCCCCCGGACTCGGGATTTTCCCTTATAATAAACTCACTCCTTTAGTAGGCGGAGAAGCCTTTACACCATAACAAGTATTTGTCTTGGTGCGTAACACAATGGTCACCACCTCAAAATAAATGTAATACCTACACGACTTATCTTAGACAATAACTCCCCGTTATTTCTTCAAAGTTGTTGTAGAACCTTTGTATGGACTTGGCTTCCTTAGTTTTTGTTGGTCTTGGATCTTAGTGATCCGGTTTTGGTTTTTTCCTCTTCATCACGGTGCGAAGACTACTAACTTCCCGTTAGTACGTCTAGGACTTGGGTCTTAAAATGAGAATCACCTCACGTCACTTCACCTCACTACAAAACTAATAAGACAATCCACGAAACAAAACAAGTAGAGAAAGGTTTATTTTGAACTAGTATGTTACGGTTCTAGCCCACAAGTAGTATAATATCCAAATAAGAATATTAAAACTAATTAGTTATACTTGACTTAGGATAATACAAGATAGTCAAGTATGTTTATAATTACTCCTTTATAGTTAAATTAGATAGGTGGAGTAATATGAGAAGTCTTTTTATATAAAGCACTTATGGCTTATGGCTTCTTTAGTATTTTTCTTCTTTCAATTATGTATTTATAGATTGAAAAATACTTTAATTACAAACTCAAAGTTGTAATTTTTCCTTTAAGTATATCAACTTAAGGTTTTAAAGTATACTTGTATATTAACGATTATAAGGTCAAAGTATACTCTTTTAAATTCAAGCACGGTTTATAAGATTTATGAGTCTTAGCCAAGATCCAAATAAGTTAAGTGCAAGTAATTAGCTTAAGATTGTGATTTTGAAGTTTGGACGAATAATTATGAGTATTTTATAGATATCGTATTATAACCCCACGAAACTCTGAAGATGTTAAAAGGGGCTTATACGATATGACTCGCAATTGTTTATATACACGATATGTGTTAGCCAAGATTCAGTTAAATAGCGTGAAATTAATTGGCTAACTCGTGGATTTGATTCGTCCTTAAATTTAACGGATGATTACGAAGTGTTTATAGATCGAGTTATAATCCCCCAGAATACTAAAGATGTTAGAAGGGATTAAAACTATACTTCGTAATAATTTATGTGCACGAAATGTGTTAGCCAAGATCCAATTAAATGAAGTGAAAATAATTGGCTAACTCGTGAACTTAATCCGTTTTGATATTTGACAAATTATGAAGTGTTTATAGATCGAGCTATAATCCCCCGGAACACTAAAGATGTTAAAAGGGATTTAAATTTACTTCGTAATATTTTACGTGCACGAATAGTTGTTAGCCAAGATCCAATAATAAAAAAAATTGGCTAACTCATGAACTTGGGTCAAATATAATCTCCCTTTTGGAGATGAAGTACTTTTGTTTATAAATCTTCTTCTTGAGATGGTTTATGTGAAGATCAAGTACTTATTCGAATTCCGAGTTCGAATCTTAGTTTTCTTGAAAACTTTGTTTATAAGAGATCTTGTATTAGAGCTTAAGATGAAGTAGAAAAAATAAGTACAAAGCTCAAATAAAAAGAACTCACATAAGAAGCTAAAAGTTACCACTTTTGAAGAACGGTCGGAAAAGTTCGCCGGAAAAATTCACCGGAAGTTCGGCCGGATTTTGGAACTTTGGTCGAACTTGGTCAGCCCTTTGGGAGGCCGGGAAGTGGTAGTGGATGAGCTCATTTGGTGGGATAAAGCTTGGTTGGGTGAAGCTAAGCTTAGGTTTCAAAAACCTTGTATATATGTAAGTATATATAAGAGAGAGAAAGTTTTTGAGAAGAAGTGTGTGTATAGAATTTGAAAGAGATGAAGAGAAGAACTTCTTTAAAAAATCCCAACAACTTTGTGGCTCTTTAGCTTGAAGAAAATGGGTTGGGGGTTTATTTATAGGAGAAGGGTGGATTGAATGGCGGAGATTTGAGGAAAACGGATGGTGGATGATGTATGTCACTTGGATTGATGACATGGAAAGAAAAGTTTGTTTCTTTGCAACTTGCGATATGAGACAAACAACTTTATGGGTTCAAAAACTCAGCTGATATATTTGAATAAATGTATATTTTTCTTTTCTTTTAATCATTGTTTAAACACTTAATTAAGGATTAAACACCATTAATTATGACCACCTTAAAAACTCCTAAATAAATAGCATAAAATATATTATAATTACTTAAATAATATAAAATGATGTCCTGCAAGTTTTGGTCAACTTTGGTCAATGGTAACTAGGTCAAACATGGTCAACTATGGGACCAACTGCCTCGATTTTTGTGCCAGACAAAAATTCTTTAAATGTTACGAAATTTTTACCATACTTAAAAAATATCATTTAAATGATCAATACCAAATTTCAAGTCATTATAGCATGTGGAAGTATTTTATCTAAAATAAAACTGTTCTGTCAGCCTTTTCTTCCGAGTAAAAATATCATTGGTCTTGAAATGAAGGAGATGGATCTTTTGACCAAAGTTTTGACTTGAATAAATACTTAAAATATATTTCATAAAATTTAAAATATATTTGGATGATAGAAAATATGTTTGAGTATTTTTGAATAATTTTCTCCGAGAAATGCTGATTTTATGAAACAGGAGAAAATTACTGTAAGTTATACATTAATGAGTTGCAGAACTGGATATTAATATTCTAACCATGAATATTAATACTCTTTGAATAAAAACTCTTTTGATATATGTAGAGATATATTTTGGAGCGAAGAGTAAAATATTTTTGATATAGCACGAGACCTCTAAATAATATTTCTGATATATTTCTTATTCGAGCATGTTGCCATATTACTGTTGCAACACAGTTCTAAGAAATATCATATATTGATGTTTCTTCTTTGATCATATTGTCTTAGAGATATATTCCATAAAGATATAATTTTGATATTTTGCAAAAATGGAATATCTCTTTTATATGTTTGAAAGAAATGATTTTGCTAGTTTGACTTTTTGACTTTGATTTGGATCAATTAAATTCATGTCCTAATTGAGAGGATCTACGTGTTATTAATTTTATGTTTAATCGTACAAATACCAAAATAAATAATATATCGAAAATATCCTTTCAAACTTATTTAAACTCCATCCAATATTCCTACAAATTTTAATCAAATGGAAAATTACTTAATTCAGGATATATTACTCTTAAGACATCTTAAGATTTACAACGACTAGTTACTTATCACATGAAATTGTTAATTCTTTAGTAATTCGATAGCCAATCATAAGAACGACAATTGTTTCAGTCATCCTGATGTTTCTCATTGAACTCGCATCAGCCTCTACCAGAAATTCTCCAAGCAAAGTAAAAATCTACGTGATGAATGTGCTGCCAACGAACTCCGATCCATTGATAAATTAAAGCTCACAGGAACCATGGCTGACCTTCCATCCATTGTTACAACCATACTGCTGAACCCCTAGATGAGCCCTGATTTTTTATTTCCTTTACAACCTATAAGCATTTTGGAAATAAATTGAAATGATATCAACTTTGGAAAACGTAGATTATATTTTTGGATAACATATCTCATTGAATAAAATTAAAGATTCTGGTGTTACATTTTCTTTTTCTGATCATAAATTATCAATTTCAGTTACGGTAACTTCTTTAAACTACATCCAAGATTCCAACAAATTTTAATCAAATGAAAAATTACTAAATCCTAGATATATTCCTATGACACCTTAAGGTTTAGAGCGGCCAGATGTAATTTGACATCCAACCATGAGAACAACAATTATTTCGGTCATCCTGATGTTCCTCATTGTATTCATATCAGCCTCTCCCATAAATTCTCCAAGCAAAGTAAAAATCTATGTGATGAATGCCCTGCCACCGAACTCCGATCCATTGATAGTCCATTGTGAATCGATGGGAGGCGATTTTGCGCTCTCCGGTGGAAGATCATTCTCTTGGCGATTCAGTCCAGGGTATTTTGCAACGATATTTTATTGCGAATTCTGGTGGAACTCAAAGATTCGAAATGTCAAGGTTTTCAGTTACTTGGAGCCTCATCAATGTGAAACATTGGAGCCTAAATACTCCAATATATGTTACTGGCAAGCAAGGAAAGATGGGATTTATTTCAATAATAAGAATGATACCATTTTCGCAAGTTCATGGCAGAACAAGTTTCCCTGGTGAATGGTAATCGTGCAAAGTATTGTAGTACGTTTTTATATATGTAAGGAACATTGAGAAAAAAATATACTAAAGATGATGTGTGAAATTTTTTGATTTATCTTGTCAACCCACATCAAACCTTGGCACCGTGAAATTCAGACTTTTGAATTTTTCTTTTTTAATATTTGATGGTTTGAAAAAAAATTGACGATACCAACCAAACATACAATGTGATTTTGCAATGTGCAAATAGGCTTTTTTCACTGTAGTGGTTTTTCATTCTACTTTGATGACCCTACGGAGAATATCATATATTTTTTCTATTATAGTAACTAAATAATAATTATGGAATTTTTAGAATGAAAATCATAAACTTGTACAAATATATTTTGTACAAATTATTTCTTGATTTGGGGATGTTTTTTATGTCAACGTCCATATCTTTTTTTCTCTCAAATCTTCGAAAAATTTATAAACATATATTTGTGGTAAAAAATTAAAATATACGAGTAAAATCAGGAATAGCAAACTAATCTGTTTCGATGACAGATACCAGATCAGAAATTCGAAATTTTAAATTTATCGAACACGAAATTTGATTAAAATTTGATACATAAATAATATATTTATAATATAATATTTCACACGTAAGACGTATAATTTACATATTTCCGTTTTATTATTTGGGTAGTAATGGATTAATGCCAACATTTATTTAGTGAATAATAATATTTTTTCAATTTTCAATTTTTTAATTTAAAATTTACCTTTTATATATTTACAGAAAAGATTCATATGTAATGGAACACTAAATATTATTTTATTAACTAATCTTAAATTCCAATTACCGTATCAATCTGGGCAATGTAATGCGTTTGACTATTTATTAAATTCATATTTTTTAATTTTAATTATTGTATAAAGATAATTAATGATGCGGATTAATGAAAAATAGTTGAATATGAATTTTACAATATCCAATTCAAACTTGGCATGTTGCCACCGGTAAAACTCAACAAAACAATAGGGAAAGAAGACCAAAATACTTCACAAAAAGTCCCCATAAACGAGCAATGCACAACCCAGTATCCATATGTGGAGGTCCATACAGAAAATTGGGCCATAGCTGTATTGGACTCATTATTATAGACCGTACGGACCAAGAAATGGAATTTTAGTCACAATATTCATTTTAAAAAGAGGGCAGTTAGGTTGGGCGAGGGCCTTCACCCAACATACAAGATACGATTAATAATCAGAAGGACTTATATTTTGAGATGAGTAGAGTACGAGATATTGCTTAAATGAAACCGTCTGTCAAATGTCAATATTATTAATGAATTAACGATTTTAACAATCTTTTATTAACGCTGAAGAAGCTTTCTGTTACACCCAGATCTTCTTCGGTCTGAATGAACGGTCTTCGGCCTTCCAGGAACCGCCTTCGGCTGCTACCTTAAAGGGAAGAGAATACGAGGGATTGTCCTCCCGATTCACCTCCAGTGTGAGAATGACAATCTGGATGTAGAGTGAGTTTAAGGAATACAAGAAAGTAAAGAGTGTTTGAGAGAATGAGTCAGTAATTCTTACTTTCCCAGGGGTTTTATACCTGATCTTTCCATTAGTGCTTCGTTCGTTACTTTCTTAATAATGAGGAGGGAAAATGGGGTGTTATGATTTGTGTAATCCCAACAGTTGGAGTAGAAGTGGGCCTCAATCTGCTGAGCTGACTCGGCCTTCAGTTCCGGGGTGTTAGGTAATGAATTACACACAGGGGGGGTGAATGTGTTTTAGGTATTTTTATGTTTTTCTTGAATATTTAAGGTGGTGAACAAAGTAAACTAAATCTTGGAGTGAGATGTATTAATACTGAAATTAAACAAGTAATAACAGTGAACATAAATCTTTCAAATCTCACTTAATTTTATATTAAAATTAAGAATATTTTGCTACAAAATTTATAGGCTCTTTGTTGCTAAAGAGCTTAGCTTCTTCCTTGAGAGAAATAAAATATTTTCTTATCTAAATTGTTATAACTAACAAAGGACCAGTGTTAACTTTATATCTCATTTAACTACTATTTTACACAGTGTATAATAAGACATGCTATTCACTTTAGTAAGCTGTCACTAATCATTCAATTTTGGGAAAAGTATATCTTCCATTCCTGGCTTAACATTTCTTTGCATACTGTGTTAACTTTGATCTTCCTTTGTCAGTTAATCTTCACCCTTGATCTTGCACATTCTTCAAGCTGCTTTTTGTAGACTTGTCAATCCAACAGGTTGAATTGTTTGTTGATTGTTAATCTTGGATATTAAACTGATCTACACTTTATACTTTGAGTTTTAACTCGAGATCTCCATTTTGTTATATAGAGAACTTGACATCTCGATAAGTATATTGGCTTATCGAGATCTCTCATTACTCCATACTTGATTTGACTTGTAGAGGTCTCTGAGTTCTTTATAAGAGAATTTAGCTTGTCGAGATCTCTCCACTTCATGTCTTCACTTTGGCTTGTAAACATCTCTGAGTTCTCTAGTGACTAATTGGCTTGTTGACAACTCAGAGTTCTCTAGTGATAATTGACTTGTCGATAACTCAGAGTTCTCTAGTGATATTTGACTTGTCGATAATTCTGAGTTCTCTAGTGAAGAAATGACTTGTCGATATCTCCAATCTTCATGTCTTCAATTGGCTTGTCGATATCTCTGAGTTCTCTAGTAGCTTTCCTGACTTCTCGATAAGTCATTTGGAGTTCTCGAATGACTTCTCTATAACACTAAATCTGTGACTTGTAGAGATCTTGACTTAGAATATTTTTATCAAAACAGATTTATTCAACTCCAAGCTTCTTCATAATTCTTCTGAGGCATGATCTCCTTGATCTTCTTCCAGATAGAATTCTTAGGCTTGATATTGTTTAAACAAAAAGACTCCAGTCTGCTCTTTGACATTTTTACAGACTTTAAATGTTACAATACAAAATACAAATTAAGATTACAATACAACTTACTTGGGGTTGTCAATTTGACTTAATCTTGTTATTGTACAGGAATGTCTTGCAAAACACGGGGCCTGTTGGGCCTTTGGCCCAATAGCATAATTGTCAAATGGGCATTCATTCAGTAGGTCGTATTGGGCCCATAGCCAATTTGTCCATTTCCTTTGGTTGGGCCTTCGGGCGGGCCGATGGACATCAATCTAGGCCCATCTTGGGGTGAAGAAATCTTAGGATGACCGCTTTGGTCTTACCTCGATTTTCGTTCGTACACGTGGCAACGTCGTGGGTGCATTAATGTGACAATTGTTTGTCACGTCGTTTCATGGCTCAATCTCATCCGTTGAATCTCAACCGTTTTAATTTGGAGCATTCATTTTAAAAGAGCCCCAAACGTCGCCTTTTTTGGAACCCAAACCCATTTTAGGCGCCTATATAAAGAGCCACAATGCACTCTTGTTTTCTTTTTATCACTTTCCAACAATCAAATATAAATAGCAAAAAAAATTTCTAAGCTCTTTCAATCACGGGCAGCAACAACTCCACCTTTCCAAATCATCCCATTTCAGTTGAATAACATCTTAAAATCAGTAAGTCCATTTTCTTTTTGGAACATTTTAAGTTTCTATGCAAGTTATTATGTGTTGTTGTTTGCATGTGAGTCCAGAGGTTGATTTCTGGACTCTGTTTTGTGTTTTGTGTTATTTTATAGTGTGGGTTGTCTTTTCTGGGTAGTTTGTACGGTTTTCTGGGTTTTTGCTTTTTAGGGGCCCCCACTGGGTTTAAAGAGGGCATGCGAGTTGTTCAAAGTCAAGAACTCTCTTCGTGGGGTTTTGATTGTAGAATAAGCCTTCGGGAGCTGACCCAGGGTGCTTAGTCCTTCTTTCTTGTCTGTTGAGTTTAAAGATGGCAGGCGAAGGGTTTCTCGGGGCAAAAACTTCCTTCGGGAAAACTTGTTTATTAGAAAATCCTTCGGGAGCCGACTCCAGGTATTTTCCTATTCGCTCGGTTCTAGGACATGTACTCAGTCCCTTGTCCTTTTATTTTTCTTTTTTCATTTAACCCGAGTACATGGACTAATTTGTCTCTCTATTTTCGAATACAAGGACATGGACCGAGCGAATCCTCCGGCTAAGACTTCCGTTCTGAGGGTGAACACTCTGGACGGGACTTCTTCTATTCACCCTGAAAGAATGGGTCGAGCTCTCTTCGGCTCCGTGGTGTCGTATTCGGCGCTGAACAACCGATCAGAGCTGTCGAAGGATCGAGTGGGTCGGATGTACTTTGACTACTCCATCCCGCGGGGTTTCTTTTGGCTGTATGCTGCGAAGGAGGACAATCGAATCTACAACACCCCTGGCGTGCCGAAGGGGTATGGAGACTGTGCCATCGGGATTTGTGAGGCGGCGTTCAAGTGCGGCTTTCAAGTGCCTCTGCTGAAGATTCGGAGGCACCTCTTCAGCCAGATGGGGATCTCGTTGGGGGAAATGGATCCGAATGGATTCATACATATCAACTGCTTCCACAACAGGTGCTTTCAGGCTGGGATTCATCAATATACTCGGCTATTCCAGTATCATTACGATTTCCGAAAGAACCCCAAGAGCCCAGGCTTCTACAACATCTCCCGTCGAGCGGGCCGAGCGGACTAAACGACCACCAACTCCAACAATAAATCCACCCACACTCACTGGTACTTTATCAGTGGGCCTAAGCTAGCCGAGATGTCGGTGTGGCATGACGTCAATGCTTCGGTGCTTATAATGCCGAACTTGACGGAGGAGGAGAAGGACAATTACGCGGCCCTAGGGGACGCGAAGGTGAGCAAGCTTGGTCCCGAGGAGTTTCGGGACAACGACTGGCTTCTGAGCTTATGGGGTGGGGAAAACAGTTTCTTCCTTTGTCTATTTTTTTGTATTTGTAGCTTTATTATTATAAACTGCTTTCCTTTTTGTTCATTCGACCTTTTTTTCCTTCTGTCTTTATGCATTATTTACTTAGCATTCTGTAGTATTGGCTTAGACTAACTTCTTTTATGTCTTTCTTATTTTTAGTATCTTCCAGGGAAGCCCTCATAGAGAGGAAGAAGGCCATGGCGGCCGAGAAAAGGGCTGCGGAGGAGGCAGCTAGGGCCAAGGCGGCCGGGAAGAAGATTATCCCTGATCCTTCCGAGGAGACGGAGGAGAGGCCGGAAGCTGAGAGGGAGACCCCACTTCAAAAAGGTTCCTCCGACTTCGGAAGATGACGAGGGGGATGAGCCAGAGTTTATGGCCGAGGGGGCTTCATCCAAGCGGTTCCGAAACCGAGACGGGGTCGTTCAGACATACCTTCCCGGGTGGGGCATTCTGATGTCCAATCACACATTCTACCCGGCTAGGCAATCGATGAAAGATGTGGCTTCCGACCTTTGCCACGGTCTACAGCTCCCCGCTGATCTGCCTTCCTTCACGGCGACCTCTCCGACAGAAGCTTGTCCTGTGCTTATGTCCATCATGTCCCTGGTAAGTAGTTAATTTTCTTTTACTTATCTTAGTCTCTCTTCATATTTTCTTCTTCGTTCTTTTGACATATTTTTGCCTTGTGTATTTTTTGCAGCCTACTCCTTGGACTGCTGCCGTGGAGGACAAGGTCAAAGACATGGAGGCTTGGATGGCCGAAGTGAAAAAGCTGTAGAGAAGGGCCACAACGTCCGAGGAGGAGTTGGCAAGGGTTCAAACCCAGAATGATGTGCTGGTCGGCCAGGCCCCGGTGCTGCAGAATGATAGGCGGCGGCTGGAGGGAGACCTGGCCAAGACGAACAGGATGATCAGCGACCGGAATGTCCAACTGAAGAAGTCCCGAAAGGATCTTCGGAAGATGAAGAAGCAGCTGAACCGGACGGAGGAGCGCTGATTTCAGTTCGGCGCTGACTATGTCTTGGAGAAGGCTCATGACCTTGGCTAGGACTATAAGCAGCTGTTGAACGATAGCCTGGAGGATCCTATTGGTCGACCGGTGGTGGAAGCCCCTCTCGTCTCTTCCGGAGAAGACGAAGAGCTCTCGGATGAGGACCTTCAGTCTTAAAATCCTTGACTTGTAAATTTTTAAGTTGTAATTGAAACTCCTGCCTTCGGGCTTTGTAACTTGACTCGCCTTCGGGGAAAATTTCTTTTAAGTTTTAATGCATCTTTCTTTTCTTTCGTCAATATCTGTTTATTCTTTCTTTATTCATAGCATCTCCGGCTTTATTTTTTCCGTAGCAATTCTTTAAAATTTTTTTAGTATCTCTGCATCTTCGGCCTAACTTTGGTCTTCGGCCGAACTTTGGCCTTAGCAGTTTTTGTTTCTCATGTCCATCTTCGGCCTCAAGTGTTATAGGACTGAGATTTAAGTCCGAAGAGAACCTCGGGCCATTAACACTAAGAAGGGTAAGTCTTTTTGGGCGAAGGAACATGGGGCGGGCTTCTTCGGGTTTCCCCTAGGCCAGTGCGTCTTCGTTCCATCGGTCAAAAGTGGTTCTTGTAAAAATGAAGAATTGTGACACTCGAAGTAATACTAGACCTAGAAGGGGAAGGGCTCGTTTTCTTTAGGATCACCCCTAGACGAGACCTTCTTCGTGTAAATCCCTTAGTTTTGATGATCAACACAGCAAGCTATAATACTGTTATTCAAGCTTGTTTGCAGGTAATCAGCTTAATGACTTTGTCATTTTAAGTATAATTGTAGCAATCTGTTATAAGATAATATTATATCTCAGCAAGCTATGATCAACCGTGTCAGAATAACAGCAAGCCAAGATACACAGTCCAGATTCAACAAGGAAGTCGAATTTCATGGATATATTATAGGATCTTCTTATATATCAGTTGTAAGAATTCTCTAATATAATATACGTGCATTATATACATAGAGCTCAATTATAAATCGATTTTAATTATTCAAATTGATTTTCTAAAGAATAGGAGTTTGTTTCTCTTTCAAACTCTATTTCTACAAACTGATTAAAACGTTTTATACTCTACAAAATAGAAGAGATATTTTCTGAACGTTGGACATCTTTGTTTCTCTTCTATCTAACGTATACATGAATATTGGAAAACCATCCCAATAATCTTACATGGTAGAATTAGATTCTAGCCGTTGTAATTTGTCGAGGCAGTTTTCAAACGTTAATGTATGGTTATGTATATTGGTTCTTGCAGTTTTTAAAGAATGAACCAATTGCAAGCAAGAACACACAACTCCTGAACTTTATTGATTTCAAAATACTCTCGAGCTCTTAATTATATACACGTGTTTATCTTAGAGAGTCTATAGTTTGAGTTGTAATCACTTTATCATTCGATTTGTATTGTTCAATTTGTATTGATTAGTTGCTGGATAGTTGGCTAAGGGAAACAAGGGTTTAGTGGTACTTGCTAGAGGAGTTTGTATTATGGGGTAGTATAGTACTTGGAGAGCAGATTCTTAAATAGGGTTTCAGCAAGCCATTATCAGCGGCTGGGATAAAGGGAGATATATTGTTGTATCTTGTAGTTGTAACTTTCATTGATCAATAATATATTCTCATACCAAGTTGGTAAGGGACCAGGACGTAGACCATAGGGGCTTAGGGGTCGAACCTGGCTAAAATTCTTGTGTGTTCTATTTACTTTTCTGCACATTATTTTCCGCTTTGCATTTAGTCATCTCAGCTTACTATCATTGCCAGATCATAGTTCGGTTGGTAAAATCTCAGTAAGCTATTATCGGGTTAAATTTAAAAGTAATCCTAGTTAGCCATAATCACCTATTCACCCCCCCCCTCTAGGTGTAATTTCAGTTGGTATCAGAGCGTTGGTATACTAATCTTTCTGTAACAGGAATAGTATTCGATCAAAATGACTGACAAATATCCCGAAGGAACCTCAGACTACCGAGCACCTCTTTTTCTTGGTACAGAAAACTACAACTGGTGGAAATGTCGCATGGAAGTGTATCTATCCAGGGAGCCACTAGTTTTGAGAGTTGTTCAGAAGGGTCCATTTGAATTCAAGGACAAAGAATGCAAAGTGAAAGACATTGATGATCTCACAGAGGCTGAATTACTCAAATACGGTTTCAATGGAAAGGCTAAGAATTCTCTCATGAATGGGTTATGTCCTAGTGAATGTGATAAAGTCTCTTCATGCAAATCAGCTAAAAAGATATGGGATACTTTGGAATTGTATCACAAAGGATCCAAGAGCTTAAAGAAGGTGAAATTGAGCAAACTAATGAATGAGTTTGGAAATTTCAAGCTTCGAGGTGGAGAAACTATTCGAGAAAATCAAGCTAGATTCCAGACAAATCTGAATGCCTTAAAGCAACTTGGCAAACATATCCCTCAAGAGGAAATTAACATGAAGATACTTAGTGTTGTGCCATTTATCTATGAACTGAAGGTAACCGCTTTGGAATCCTCTCCAACTATAGATGCTATGGATCAATTGGCTGTTTTTGCAGAATTAGAACAATTTGAAAGCAAAATCAAGGAAAGCCAATCAAGTTATATGCAAGCTCCAGTTTCTCAAATGAAGCAGTTAGCTCTTCACACTAATGATAGCTTACTGGAATCTGAAGATGAGTCGGATGAAGAATTATCTTTAATATCCAGGAAGATCAGAAAGATGATCTAGAAGAAGAACAGGCTGAAAAGAGATAAAGGCAGATTTTCCAACAACAAAAAGGTCAACAAGGATTCTAAAGATCAGACATGCTTTGAATGTGGAAAGCCAGGCCATTATAAGCGGGACTACTACAAATTGAAGTCAAAACAGCAAACTGTCATCAAGGATAAGAAGAAAGCTAAAGCTCTAATGACTTGGAGTGATGATGACTCGGTTTCCAGTGATGATTCAAGTGGAGACATGATTAATATTGCCCTAGTTGGACTTGATGATGATTCTGTTCGAGGAAATTCAGAAAGTGGCTACCTAGAAAGTGATTCAGAAGAATATCAAAGTGAGGTAAACTCTTGTAAATATAATTTATCTTCTGAAAATATTGTTTTGGAACCACTAACCATGCAGGAATGTGAGAATGTATCTATGGGAGAATATTATTCTCTTAAAGCTGAAAATAGCAAGCTAAAAGAGAAGAATAATTATCTCAAGACCATGGTATAAGATCTGATGAGCAAAGTGGATACGTGGATTGACAAGAATACACCTACACAAGTTGAAAAAGAGGCTGAAATCAAGAATCTTCAAGCCAAAGTCAGTCATGTGGAAAACTTCACCAAGATTCTCCTCAAAAGAAACAAGACTCACTTAATAGAGATCACTGAGCTAAAGAAGGAGATTGAAGCAATGGATCAATGCTTGGAGCTGTTCAAACTCAGAGAGTCAATAAATGCAGAACCTTCAATTCAAGCAGAAGAACCATCTCAGCAAGCTGAGATCATAAGTCAGCAAGCTGAAAAGATTGATCTGCTCACAAAGGAAGTTGAGGATCTGAAAAGGGGCATGGGATCTTTTGTTCAAGGAGAAGAGAGTCTCAAGTCAATGATGAACAACACAAATATTCCACTGGTCAGAGAAGGAATTGGAATGAATGCAAACAAGAAGGACAAGGCTCTAAGATACGAAGGAAAATATGGCATACCCTATGATTATGCTATGCCTTGGAAGATATGCAACAGATGTGGAAAGAAGGGACATCTGGAAAAATATTGCAGAGCTCAGAATGTTCAGAAATCATACCATGGAGGAAACAAACAGAAAACAACTTACTATGGTCAGAATGGCAGAACAAAAACAGCTTACTATCATTAGGCTGGCAGAGTTAAATCACCTAGATTTATCCAAAAATGGATAAAGAAATCTGATTTACATGTTTTATATATTTTATCTGCTAACCATGTCGGACCCAACAAACTTTGGGTACCAAAAGGTTGAGTTGTTTTATTTATTTTGTAGATTGTGTCTTGCCGCTCGAGTCAAAGCAACTCAATGGATCTTGGATAGCGGATGTACTAGACATATGTATGGAGACAAAGCACAATTCTTGAGTCTTCAGATGAAAAAGGGTGGAAGAGTGACTATTGGCGATAGAAAAACTCTTCAAATCCTTGGAAAAGGTAAAATAAGTGATAAACACATTTCAATTGATAAAGTTCAATATGTTAAAGGCCTTAAATATAATCTGCTTAGCATAAGTTAGTTATATGATGATGGTCATACTGTTAACTTTGGTATTGATAAGTGTATTATTACTATTGGTACTAATAATGTCCCCCTAGTTGCTAGAAGGGAAGGAAATATATATATTTTGGACTTTGAGTTGCAGAAAATAGCTTGCTATCTTGCTGCAATAGACACTGATCCTTATGTTTGGCATAGAAGATTGGGTCATGCTCATATGGACTTGTTAACAAGCTTTCAAAGAAGAAGCTAGTCAGAGGTTTACCCAAAATCAAGTATGTCAATACTGAGGTGTGTTCGACATGCCAATTAGGCAAGCAAATTAGAAGTACTCACAAAGCAAAGAAAATGGTATCTATTTCTAAACCCTTAGAACTTTTGCATTTAGACTTATTTGGTCCAGAAGCCTATAAAAGTATAGGAGGTAAGCAATATGGTTTTGTAATTGTTGATGATTATTCTCATTTTACATGGGTATTGTTTCTTAAAACTAAAGATGCTGCTTTTAATTAGTTTGAGAAACTAATTAAATTACTTGAGAATAAGCTCAATACAAAGCTTGTAGGTATAAGGAGTGATCGAGGTGGTGAATTCTAAGAAGACTTTGTTATTTATTGTGAAGAAAGAGGAATATCACATGAATTCTCGGCTCCAAGGACTTCACAACAAAATGGTGTGGTGGAACACAAGAATAGGTCATTGCAAGAGACAACAAGGACATTATTGCAAGAAAGCAAGTTACCTAGAAGTTTTTGGGCAGAAGCAGTCAACACAGCATGCTATGTTCTGAATAGAGTATTGATAAGACCTATTTTGGACAAGACTCCATATGAATTGCTCAAGAAAAAGAAGCCCAACATCAGTTACTTCAAGATTTTTGGCTCAAAGTGTTTTGTGCTCAAGACAATTGGTAATGATGGTAAATTTAATGCTAAATCTTATGAAGCTATTTTTCTTGGTTATTCTATGAATAGTAAAACCTATAGAGTTTATAATTTGTCTAAGCATATTGTTGAGGAATCTATAGATGTTACTTTTCAAGAACCTAACAATGATCTTCCAAGAGATGAGGAAGATGATGTAGGTGAAGCTGGACAATAGCAAGCTGAAACAGAGAAGGCTACTCCAAAACAGCAAGCTGAAATAGAGACTGATTCTGGAAAACAGCAAGCTGAAATTGAAACTGCCTCTGGAAATCAACAAGCAGAAACTTCTACTCCAGTTGATGATGCAATTGTAAAGATGGCAAAGATGACTCTTGATGGTCCTAGAGGAAATAGAGCAAAGGATAAAATGTCAATCTATGATGGTGAAGACTTAGCTCCTCCATCTAAGATAAGGAAGACCTCACATTAAGATATCTCAAAGCATTCATTGCCAAAAGCTACACGGACAGTGAAGAATCACCCTCCAGAACAGGTTATTGGTGATATTTCTGATGGACTCAAGACAAGAAAAGGCATTGCAAATTTTTGTGCTTATGTTGCATTTCTAGCTCAAGAGGAACCCAAGAATGTCAAAGAAGCACTCGAAGATGAAAATTGGATCACGGCTATGCAAGAAGAACTCAATCAATTCGAACGATGTGATGTTTGGGAACTTGTCAAGCCACCAAAGAATGCTTCAGTCATTGGTACAAAATGGATTTTCAAGAATAAAGTGGATGAATTTGGTACTATTACTCGAAATAAAGCAAGGCTCGTGGCACAAGGGTACAACCAACAAGAAGGCATTGATTTTGATCAAACTTATGCTCCAGTAGCTAGATTGGAATCGATTAGGATGCTTCTTGCTTATGCATGCTACAAGAAGATCAAGCTACATCAAATGGACGTTAAAAGTGCTTTTCTTAATGGATTTCTAGAAGAGGAAGTTTATGTCAAGCAACCCCCTGGTTTTGAACATGAACAACATCCGGACTATGTTTACAAGCTCAAGAAGGCATTATATGGCGTAAAGCAAGCACCAAGGGCTCGGTACAAGAGGCTTAGTAAGTTTTTGATAAAAAATGACTTCATTCGAGGTAAAATTGATCCTACTTTATTTACTAGGAAAAATGGTGATGATATTTTGATTGTCCAGATATATGTAGACGATATAATCTTTAGATCCACTAATGATTCTATTTGCGAGTGGTTTTCTAAGTGTATGCGCAGTGAATTTGACATAAGCATGATGGGTGAGCTCAACTATTTCTTGGGACTCCAAATTAAGCAATTAAAGGATGGCATCTATGTTCATCAATCAAAATATGTGAAGAACTTGCTGACTAGATTTGGTTTTGAGCATGTCAAGCTAAAAACTACACCAATGACTCAAAATAGCAAGCTATCATCTGATGAGAAAGGTAAAGATGTGGATATCAAGAAGTATAGAGGTATGATTGGTAGTTTATTGTACTTAACATCCTCTAGACCTGATATCATGTATAGCGTATGTGTTTGTGATCATTTTCAAGCAAAACCTAAGGAATCACACTTAAATACAGTTAAAAGAATATTTCGATATTTAAGTGGGACTATTAATCTTGGGTTATTTTATCCTATTACAAGTATATTTGATCTTGTGGGGTATAGTGATGTTGACTATGCAGGTTGTCAAACTGATAGAAAGAGCACAAGTGGTGTTTGTACATACTTAGGACAAAGTCTTGTATCTTGGCAAAGTAAGAAACAAACTTCAGTTGCATTATCCACAGCAGAAGATGAGTATTTGGCAGCTGGTAGCTGTTGCTCTCAAATTTTGTGGATGATTCAGACTCTACGAGATTTTGGAATCAAGTGTGGCAAAGTTCCAATCTATTGTGACAACACTAGCACCATCAACATATCAAAGAATCCGGTTAATCACTCAAGAACAAAGCATATTGATGTTCGTCACCATTTCTTGAGAGATAATGCTGCCAAAGGTAAGATTGAATTAGTTTTTGTACCTACTGAATATCAATTGGCAGATATCTTTACAGAACCAATTGGAGAAACAAGATTTTCTACCATTCGAAGGGAACTTGGCATGTGCAGTGTATAATCGCAAGCTATCATTGGAAATTTGGTAATGTTGGCTTACTATCATTTTTCATGTTAGCTTACTATGATGGTTATTAAAATGGCATTTTTATGTTTAATTTAATTTTTTTTAATTCTGATATGTCATTATCTGTTTAATTATGTTTAAATATTTGCATGATATGCTGATTTATTTGTTAAATGATCAAAATGCTAATTGCGGTGATTAAGATAAATGTAAATTATTATTTTGATAAGTATTAGATTTTAGGATAACTTTGATTTGTTTTTAAAATTTTATCCTAAACTCTCCTTAAATATCTTTCACAAAGCACGGGTTAGGGTTTTATTTTACACCGCTTCTCAGTTCTCACTCTTTACCGCCGCTCTGATCAATCAAAATCACCGGTTCAGTTCCACACAATGGTTCTTGCTACTAGAAATTCTGGTATTCTGGGCAAGCGTACTTCCTCCAAGATGGATACTACAGTGGTTGATTTGGGTCACGAGAGCGATGAAGAATTTTCTCACACCCCTGATTCGAAGAAACTTAAGCAATCTTTGGCATTTGATTCTCCTGATGTTCAACAACGATTCACTGAAAATGCCTTGGATGTTCGTCCTATTATCCCTAGAATTCCGATTGTTGTTAAGCTTTTTCAAAACTCCAGTGCCTTACTTTTGTTTCAGAATTTGGATATGGATTCTTTTATCGTCGAAATGCCTAAGGTCTACTATCCTGATTTAATTCGTGAATTCTATGCTAATTTGATTGAAGATAAGTATGGAAACTGTATTACCACTGTGCATGACAAGAAAATTAGGCTTAACCCTCCAATTTAAGTTCAATCATCAAGTTTGAGAATCCCTCTAAGATTGATATTTTTACTGGAAAAGGATATGTGTCATTCCCTGATTTTTCTGTGATGGATCAATTTAAGTTGCTGTTAGGATCTGATGCTACTGTTGAAGAAAACCCTCAGCCCCTTCTATAACGACTCGGGTATTTTTGAATTATTAAATTATGTAACTATGGAAATTATTAAATAAATAAAAAATATATATTGGTTTTGACCGCTATATGTTGTTTGATTTTTGATGTGTGATTTATAATATACCGGATTGTTCGTATGATTAATTATGGAGTTGTATTGGATTGTTTTCCTTTTTCAAAAATGGATTTGGTGCAAATTTATTTGCATAAATATTGGGAATATTTCTAAAATTGTTTTTATGATTTTATAATTACAATAATTATTATTAGGATTTTATAAAATTGAGAAATCAATATTTTATTAAATATTTATCTTTAAATGATTTTCTGAATGCTTTTATTTGTAAAATCTATATTTAATTCTAGAATTCTTCAAAAATTATAAAACTCATATTTATTTAAGTTTGGAATATTCCGAGAATTTTAAAATTATTTTGGAAATTTTCGGGATTAATTTCACGCGCTCGTTGTTTCGCTTTATTGATAAAAGCAGATATAAAGTGCATTTTAAAAATCGTTTTAAAATTCTAAAACTCATGTTTTTATTAACTTCGGGATATTTTTAATATTTTAAGACTATTTTCATGATTTTCTGAATCTGTTTTAAGTACACCTCGGTTCGTTAAATGTGAAATACGGGTATATACTGCGTTTCAGAAATTATTTTTAAATTATGAAATTTACGTTTTTATAAAATTCAGGATATCTGCAACATTTTAAAGAATTTGTTTGGTAAATTTCAGATTATTTTTCAGTACGCGATTACTCGTTAAATTCCAGAATAGGATAAAAATTAAGCTTCCAAAAGAAAAATAAGGGCAGTACATGAGAGTGCATTATTTCTGGTTATTACACGTTTCATCTAATTAAAAGAAATACTTCACCCCTTTTCTTTTTAGGGTCGCACGACTTCATCTTCAGTTTCTTTGCTTTGTTTGCTGTGTCTTTGCAACTCTCTTCTCTGCTTGGTATACATACATATACTTCTTCCCTCTATTCTTGTATTCCCCGTTTCTTCCCTGATTCCTGCCGATTTTACTCTCGGTTTTTGGGTTATGATCGAGAACCTGAAAGTGGACGATGGACTAAAGATAACCTAGTGGTCAATTGATGAGTTCAGTAGAGTTTCAACAGAAAGACCTGAGTGTCGAAGTCGAATCTAATGGGATCTAGTGGTTGGACGTTAAAGTCTGAACGACAGAGTTGGCTCAGAGTTGATCAGTAATAGTTGAAAAGCCTTATCAGGCAAGTTTTTCTGAACTTTTCTGCGAGATATATATTACCAATGTTTTTGAGCTCTTTTATAACATGTCGCTATTATTCAAAATAACTCCTGTTTTATATTGCAAGAGCTTTAAACCATCTAACCTTGAACCCTGATTTTCTTGATCTTGAGCCGTAAGCCTTATTCTTTGCAAACCGTCCTTTATTGATCCTCAATCACCAAACACTGAAAAAGAATGATTTGAAACACTAAAACTTTTATATTCCAATCATTCTTTATAACATCAAAGAACCATATCCTGAAAAATCATTACTGGTCAAATACCTAATCATTTTACAAACTGGAAAACTGTTCTTATACATAACCTGATATACCCTTGTGATATCCATGAGTTTACTTACGTTTTTATGCAAATGTTTAACTATTATTGATTATGATCTTGTTTTATTGAATCATACTGTTATCATATTGAACTCCTTTAGGATTGGATAGTTTTTATATATGTGGACCAGATTCGTGGTCAGACCATATCAATGGTCAAGTTAGGCCAATGTGTGCCTTGGATCCAGTAAGTAGAGCAGTGCTGTGTGCTTGCTCGGGGTTAATGCGTGACTGATCAGCAGCCTAACCTTGGTTTTTAAAACTTAAAATGAATATCCAATTCTAATGACTAGTTAAAAAGAAACTTGATTCCTTTGAATCATCTCATTTGATCATTGTTTAACCTCAGTTATCGATATCATAACTTGCTGAGCTATTTAGCTCACCCTTGCGATTTTTTTATATATTTTACAGTTGAAAAGAATATGGATGATAGTGAAGTTCCTCGGTCCAAAGTGCGGGCTAAGGTTCCAGATGAGTTGAATCGAGCTAGCAGAAGCTTCATGCGGTATAGAGATAGTCAGATTGTAAGAATGTTTTTATTATCAATTGTAAGTTAAATTAGTTGGTATTTGGTACGTTGTAATAAAAGTTAAGATTGTGGCCTGTTTTCATACTTTAACCTGTTGCGATCCGTGGTTATGTAAAGCAGGGTCATTACAGATAATGTTTCTTATTCAGGTTAATCCCATATTAGTTTCCTTTCTTCCTTCTTTCGTACTATCCTTTCGGTCAATCCCAGATCTTGAGCTTTCGTATCTATCTGCTCGCTTAGATCAGTCATCCCTTCGGGAGTCATTGTATCCCCCAATACTTTCCATTTTTCGGCGAATGTTCTCGCCCCTCACATATATATCATTTAGGGATTTGGGAGGAAAATCGTAGAGAGAGGAGCGATTTTTTTTTATACCTTTGTAGGGGTCTAGCCCCACCGTGAGGAAGCCCATAACTTTGACTTTGTCCAGATTTGTGATCATTCCAGCTTCTTCCTTGAAACGGACCAAATAATCCCCTAGTTCTTCGTTCGCCCTCTGTCTACAGTGGACCAAGGCCTCAGTGTCCTTCGCCTTTCGGCATAAATGTGAGTACTACTTTAAGAACTTTCTCTTTAGCTGCTCATACGATTTGATGGACCTGGATTTGAGGGATTTGTACCACATCGAGGCTGATCCCTTCAGATAGGCCTTGAACATCTTGCAGATCATGATGTCATTATGCGTCATTATGCCCCGTCCCAATCATCAACAACTCATTTTTTTCGCAATGGTCCTCGGGGTCACCCTTCCCATTAAACTCACTCATTTTTGGGAATTGCCTTTCCTCGCCTGGGGGGGGGGTCGATACTGCTCAATTTCTTCTGTCACAATCGGCTCTCGACCTAGTTGTCTATCTCCAAACATAACCTTTTCCAGGCGGGTGAGTCTGATTCGGGACCCATCAAGTTCTTCGTCTGAATCAGATGAAAAGTGTTTTTTCGTTCGCTTCCTTCTGGGGTGCGAATCAGAGTCAGTCTCATCTTCTTCGTCATACCCTCTACGGTCTATCCTATGTTTGGTGGTTTTTTCTGGTTCATCAGCCTGCAGTGTTTCGCTCAGCGCCTTTTCTTGTAGCTCAATTTTTTCCCTCTGGAGTTGCAGGGCTTTCAGTCATAGCGCATTAGCCTCTCTTCGCTTCGTCCGGGCTTCTGCTTCGTTCTCAGCTTGATCATCTTTTGCCTTTCCCTTCTCTGCGGCTAACTTTCCTGCACGGATCTTGAGGAGCAAGGTTTCTTCTTCGGGATTCAACTTGATGAATCCATCGGCATCCACCAGGGCGGGTGTCTGTCATCCGCCGTGAGGAGGGAAAGCAGGTGGTGATGTTTGCTCAGGAATTGTATTTGTCATCATCTCGATATCTCGCTTGTAATTCTTGTATTCCCATTGACGGCGCCAAATATTACACCCAATCTTTTTCGATCTGAATGAACGGTTTTCAGCCTCCCAGGAACCTCCTTCGGCTGCTACCTGAAAGGATATAGAATGCGAGGGATTGCCCCCCGATTCACCTCCGGTATGAGAATGAGAATCTGGATGTAGAGTGGGTTTAAGGAATACAAGAAAGTAGAGAGTGTTTGAGAGAATGAGTCTGTAATTCTTACTTTCCCAGGGGTTTTATACCTGATCTTCCCATTAATGATTCGTCTGTTACTTTCTTAATAATGAGGGGGGAAAAGAGGCTACAGGATTTGTGTAATCCCAACGGTTGAAGTAAAAGTGGGCCTCAATCTGCTGAGTTGACTGATCCTTCAGTTCTGGAGCCTATTGGGCCTTCGGCCCAGTAACATAATTATCAAATGGCCTTTATTTGTGGGCAGTATTGAACTTATAACCAACACTTTCATTATTAAATTTTGGGTCTGATCCAGTAGGACCACATAATGACCATTAGGAGAATGATACCATTTGACACCCATCTTATTTGCACATGCAAATAAAATTGCAAATGGTTTTAGTTGTTAAAGTCATCAAACAATAATGACATATTTAGGGGATAATTAACTAGAATGCCGTTTAGCTTGACAAATTAATTAATTTAGAACCCATGTCTCGTGCAATTGTGCAGTTGGATGGATAGAAAAATTAAAGCTTCCCCGTCGGTGGTGTGACTTGTGTCAGTCAGTCACCCTCTACTATTAATTAACTCAATCGGTTACTCGTAAAACAAATGTTAATTTAAATATTAAATGTATACAAAATTTTCAAACCAAGGATGTTAGATCATACTAATTTCTACGGGGCTCTGTTAATGTAGGTTTCCCATTATCTTAATATATTAATATGTATTCACGATATTCTTAATTAAGCCAATATCGTCGCTCTTCTGTTTAAGAGTTGGTAGTTTCGGATCTTAGAGCCAATGATGCCCTAAATCAAAATTCTAAGGTAATATGATAAAAATAAGAGCTCTAACAATATCCTAATTTTAAATAGGTCAATTTGTCCATGTTTTATACTCAAAGGTTAAACACAAAATCGATTTATTTATTTTTCGTGTATATCCATTTTCGTGTCGTACTTCGTGTAAATTGAATATTAATATAAATATAAAAAATCAAATGTAAATATTAGAAATATTAAAGTTTTAGGACAAATATTTACAAAATAATATGAGATATATACATTTAAATCATTTCTACTTAAAATATTATAAAACTATGCAATATTTTGCAGTATTTGTTATAATTATACATATTTATATTTATATTTATATTTATATTTATTTATTATATATATTTATAATAAAATACATATTTAATTATAAATTTATTTATTTCTTATAACTTGTATTATGTCATTTCCCAAAGATTAAATACAAAATTAACAATACATTTTAGTGTTAGTATATTTTTGGTGTTTACTCAAAATACAAATACAAACATTAACTTTTTTGTGTCGTGTGGAAAAATTGTAGGAGATACTGAATATGCATCAAAATGTTTTGACAATGCAGTAAAGTTCTCCAAATGAAACAGTAGCGTGATAATCAGCAGCTAAGCTTGTGAGAAACAAAGTTAACGTGCAAAAAACTAACGGTATTTCATATATGTGCCTAAACCCACACAATAGGCAATAACTTCCATGAGTTTGGTGCATTGTTATTGGTGGAGTTATTGTAAATGCGGGTCCATTTAGAGGATCAATCAAAATATACCAAACTCATGGGAGTTAGTGATTATTATGTGCCCGTGGACACATATTAGAAAACCCGAAAAACTAATGCTGGAGGGACCAAATGACGGCCACCAAATGAAAGTCACACTAATTAGGTTAATGTTGATGTCCGTGTAATTGCACGAAGTTCATGATTCCCATGTGGATTTGTATTCAGTAATCATGAAGGAAGATTTATGAGGGCAAGAACATATAGATTTACATGTCTAGTTCCGGTAACCAGAGCAGAAGCTGCAAGAGTGTTAGAAATTATTCGATGAATCAAGTCTTTAGGCATGCAAAATATTGACATTGAAAGTACTCATTAATCACGATCCAAGCTATCAACTTTGTAATAGAAATTATTTAGAAGTTGAGGTTATTCTTCAAGAATGTTGTAGTGTATTGCATACTAGTGACATTTTGATTTCTTTTATTAAAAATCAAGTAAACAAATTAGCTCATTTAGTTGTTAGAGTATTTTGTGAAGTTAATTGTTTTACTGATTTCACGACTCCATAATTTATGTTGGAGCAAGTTATAAGTGAAAGTTTGTTGATTTAATAAAACAAACTATTTCAAATAAAAAATGTCTTTTTTGAAGCACCAATATACATGCCTTTTTTTATTTACAGTAATTTTAGGTATAGAGAATCGATTACATAATAACGTGGCTCTAAAGATTTTCGGCCGCTATATATTCTCCCTTAACAATTCAATTCTAATTTAGTCTAGAGTACGTTTTTTGGAGTTTCATTTTTAAATTTATTTATTATTTATTTCGTCTTGACCTATAGTATGATTTTATCTTACTTTTATTATTATTTACTTTATTGTTTAACTTATATATATTATGTATATTAAGAATTTATGGTAATTTAAAATAGAGTGATTATATTTATTAAGAACTTGAAAATATTTAAATAAAAAGTTTAATATAAATAGACGTAGAATAAAAACATGATATTATAAATTATAATTTTTATTATTATGTATTATATTAAAAGAGCCTAACAAAATTGACTAAAATGAACCGTCTTTTTCTGATATAATTTTTTTTTATTGATTAATAACATCTAACAAGTATTATATTTGTGTAAATGTAGTAAGTAAATTTTGTTATATTTCATTATAATGAAATATTAAATCTGTATTTAAAATTATAATCTGAAGATTTTTTTCTCTTTAAATGTACAAATCAAATAGTGTAATATTTTAAAAATAAAAAAAGCAATAATCAATCAATTAATCATAATAAAGTAAAAAAAAGTAAAAGAAACTTTTACCAAATTGTTCTTCAAATTCTTATAATCATAATAAAGTAAGAAAATACTAAATATTGTATGAATTTAAGAAAAAAAGGTGATAGTAAAAAAATAAAAAATAAAATAGAGTGCAGTGGAGTAAGAAAAGATAATGTCCGATTATTTTGTACATATGTTCTATAGCCAATTTTGTACTCTTAGCATTACTCTTTCATTTATATCAATAAAAAACTTTTCCCTACTTTTTTAGATATCTCTTTCCTCCAATATTTTTTCTTTCTTTCAATTTTAATTTAAATATATTATTATCTTATAATAAGACACGGTTATAAGTCAAGTTACTGAAATTGATATATTCAAATATATCTTAAATTACTAGAATATCATTATTTATTATAATTATAAGGTATTTGTTAAAAACGTGTTGGACTTGATTTTAGTATTTTGCTTGCTATTATGCCCAAAAATTGTATAAACAATATTCAGATTGAGATTGATAAAATAGGCAAAATCGAAGGAGAAACGCCTAAAATCTAGGAAAAGATAAGATTGACTTTCCATAAAAAAGAAGGCGCTCCCTAAGACGCGCCCCATTTATTGAATAGTTGATTGACATTTGTGGTTATCATGCCTTAAAGGCGCGCCCTCAAACATAATGGGGAGGCGCGTCCAATTATTGAAGAGGGGGTGAGAAATTCCTTGATTGGATTCTGTTCCATGGTGAACCTTAGGGCGCGCCATGAGTGAGGAAGGCTCCTTGGACGGATTACTCGGACATGATTACTTTGACAGACTCATGCCTTGGCTTTACTGGACAGAGTTGGGGCAATCCCTAACGATGAATAAATTAGGGCGCACCCTATGATGTAGAATGACAAAGGAAGATATCAAAGGCTGATGATACAGGGCGGCGCCAACATGAAGGAATGTTTGGGCGCGCCCTTAACTTCTACTTGGCACGCAAATGCATCTTTGACATGCTACTTGGACGAACTCTTTGGAAGATTCAAGGAAGATGGAGAATGTTATTACTAACCTATTTGATGCAGGTACTTTATTGAAGAACTCCTCCCTGTAGCACATCTATAGGAAAGGCGGTGTCCGTGGTCAGAGACCTCTAGGGGTATGCCTGGACTGAAGGCCTCCTCCTGTAGTTAATGGGTGTCCTCATTGGGGATGTGAGGTGAAATTTGGTGTGTGCTTTGGGAGCTCTGTCTCTGTAGTCAACGGGTGTCCTCGTTGGGAGACTTCGGAGTATCCTGCATTTTGCACCCAAAAGTTTGGGATCACTTGTCCTGTAATCTGGTAGGGGCTCCTTATCGGGTGACAAGGATGCGTCCAACATTTGGAGTGAACCACGGCTATACTGCGTCCGTGGACTAGAGAAACAGCTGGTAGCGGAGGGTTATCCTTGGCCAGGGAGATGCCTCATCCGTGAAGTCTCGAAGCTGCGGAAGAGCCTTGGGCCTTTGTGGTTGGGCCTCATTGGCGGACATTCATAAAGCTAGTAGAAGACGGTTTCCAGTGGGTTTCCTACTGGACCTCGGGATAAGAAATCTAAGCCCACTAGGTTTCTTATTCCCCAAGAACTACGTGGGCTTGATCCCCTATAAATAGGGGTACGTAGGCAAATTGTAAGGGGGTCAGAAGCGAGAGCGCAAATGAGCCACCACTAACCCTAAGCAATCTCAGCCCCCAATAATTATCACTACCAAACACTGTTCATCTTTTCCGACGAATACTGTTCATCGGATCCACCGACTACTATTCACGTTTCCGATGAAGAACTGCCATCACAGATCTTGAATCTGGCTACTAACCTCAAGTTTTGTTGTTCCCAAATTCCTCCGTCAACACTTGCTAAGCGGCTTATTTTATAGAGCTAGTATTTGTTTTAATAAAGAGTAATAGTATCCATCTCGAAACAATTTTAAAAATATTGTTAGCGTCACATGTCATTATTTTATTCATATCATCAATTTGAAATTTATATAAAAATATAGAAGAAAATTCATTTCATCAATAAGATAACTAATTATTTTGATAAATTTGAAAACGCTTTGGGGCACGGGTGAGGGATGACAGTATGAGTTTATGACACATAGAGATAAATGTCATTTGATTGACAATAAAACACCCACCAATTTGTAATATGCAGAAAGTGTCACTTGATAGAGTTGTTTAGTTAACAAAAGTAAGGGAAGTTAAACTTTTTTGAAAGATTTAATACCAGTCAAATATGGGAAGTTACTCACCCACCTCTTCGTTGGTAGCTTAGACTTTTGAGTATTTTTAATGGTGTTGGTTAAAGTGGTTGACTAAAATGACATAAAATACCGATTATGTAAATTTTGTCAAACCTGTTAGCTGATTTATTACGATGAAATGGGCTATAATGGTTGGTTATATTTTAAAAATAGTATATTTTTATCATTTTAAGTTATTATAAATAGAATGCATAATTTTGATATGATAAATAGATTATGTGTAATTTAACTACATGTCTGTACATGTTCGACAAATATAGTCAATATAAGGAGGTTGACTAAAATTTTAGTCAATATAATTGCACCCCGTTGGAGTGAATTAATTTGTGCACAATCTCTGTAATATTTATTTATGATATATTTAACACATTTTTAGCTAATAGTTTTTATCCATTCAAGATACTTTTACACTTTCCATGATGAGTAAGTACTGGGGCTGAGCAAAAAACTAAATTGAAACCGAAACCGAGCCAAAACCGGGAAAAATTAGAGAAAAACGATCTGAATAAAAGCGATTCGAAATCGAAACCGAAAAATAAAAAAATCGATCTGATTTGATTGGTTGGGTTCCAGTTATAGCTCTTAACCGAACCGGTAAAAACCTAATCGATTATAATTAAAATAAATATCATAAATGTAATCTATATAAATTTTAGAAAATAATAAATACAATCAAACATTTGAAGAATAAGTAAACTGTAATTTCAATATGTAAATACAATTTGGTCTTGTAATCCGTATATAAAGAGCCTAACAGAGTTCAAAGTCCCAGAAATTCAAGACAGATTATAGATTAGGTATTAGTCTTGGTTTATAGAATAACAACAGAAAGGCCTAGTCAGAAGGCAACAGAGCACAAAACACACTATAACATTATTATTACCATTCATATTAAGCATTGTTGGTTCTGTTTTGTATTAAATTATATGCTTTTGCAATTTATTGTTTAGGGATTGTTCTTTGGGAATTACTTCTAAGGGCAAATCCAACAATGATTCAAAGATTCAAATTTGGGGCAGATTACTCCAAATTCTTCTCCAACAGTGATTGTAATATTCCATATTTGCGGATATTATCATTATTATTATTTGAAATTGTTTATGTGATTTTATGTGAATTTTAGTGAATTATATGATAAATTGAAATTGATGTTTGCATGTTTATATGTGATATTATTTGAGTATTTTAATTTGTAATATGTACAGAATAAAGAATAGATAATTATGGTATTTTTTTTTGATTATTTTTGGATTGTTATATGATTTTATAATGATTTATAGATTTAATAATTATTTTCCGTATAATTACAAAACTATTTTATAAAAACCGGGAATCGTCCAACTTCAACCGTTTTTGTATTTTTACAACCCGAAACTCTTTGAAAAATTCCTTCCTAATATAATCTGGATATTCTGAACATTTTCCGTATTTTAACTTTTTCAATCCGGATTACGGTTTGACCCGTACGCGTCCCTGCGTACATTTTTCGATACGATAATCATTTCGATAAATCAACAAAACCCGTATTCTTGAAATACGGGATATTATTACATTATTTTAATATAAAGTATTTTATAAGAAGCCCAGTTTTGATAATTATCCAAATCATGTTGTTAATTATCCCAAAATTGATCATTTTTACAGTTACTTAGCGGTTAAGTAACTAATTTATCGATCCATTACGATCCAATACGAACCAATATTCCATAAATATATATAGCTCTTTTATTATTTCATTTTATTCGTTTAATCATAATTAGTCAGTAACAATAAAGAATTTAGAGAGAAAAACCCTAAAAATGTTGCGTTCTTGAGAATCAAACACACAAATGAAGGTGTTATCGAACTCTGATTTGGGCATGCCATATATCAAATCGAAGCTCTCGAAACACTCTTTCTGAATCAATCAACCATTTTAGTGCAGAAATCAAGGTAATTTTCTTATTTATTTATTTTAATTTGAATTATTTGATAATTAAAATGTAAATTTTTGTTCTTGATATTTTTGATATGATTTGATGCTGGAATCATGTAGATCTTTTCTTCCTGGTCATTTTGGTATATTATATGTCAAATTTGGAGTTCAATAACATGTAAAAAATGATATTTGATTCTCAGATTTAAAAATTAGGGTTTATAGAGTTTGAATGTTCTGAATTGGAATTTAGGTGTTTTTGATTCAAGGGTTATGGGACTGATTTGATGATTGGTTGTTGTTTAGAACTTTGTATACGATTGAAACCCGGTAAAAACCATTCCAAATGATCCTGATTTTAGCTTGAAAATGAGATCATCGAAATCTGGAATGGTTCGTCGGCGATGTGCGGCGTTTCGGCTGGAAAAGACGGAGTAGGCGACCAGGATGGCTAAGAACGATGAGGTCTTGTTTATGGGGGATTGTAGGATAAAATCCCTGTGAAAAACGATCGGTTTCATCACTATGTTGGCCTGAATTGAGTGGTCGGAATCTGGGTTCGTCGCCGGATTTTAGACCGACCGGCAAAACCCGGTCAATTCGTCGTGACCCGGGATAAAACCCGGTTGCGACCCGGATTTAATCCAAATCCTCCCCAATCCTTATTTCAAAAAGTGTTTTTGAATATTCTATTTTACTTTTAATTATTTTATTTTATAAAACCTAAATTCAGTTTTACTTATTTTGTAAATTGATTAATTAATTTGATTAATTAATTGATTTATTTTATAAATAAATCTGAATTATTTTTCTAAAATTCAAAATTAATTATTTCCTATTTATTAATTATTTAAAAATGATTAGTTATTTTGATAATTAATCATATTATTTTCAATAAACCATAATAAATTTATTATAATTCCAAAAATTATGGAAAAATTATTTATATTTCTGATTTTTCCTAAATAATGATTTAAAAATTATTTTGAGTTTTTAAAATTATATAAGGGTATTTAAAATTCAATTATTATTATTATTAATTGAATTATTCTTATTTTATTCATAATAAATAGACCGTTCTTCTGATTAATACGAAACGAACGCGTTTAGACTCAGAAAAATATTCGGCTTTCATTAAAAATACTTTCGAGATCCAAATTCTTTTGTTTTGAAAGGTTGCTTGTTTTGTGAGTCATTCTAAGTCAATTTTTGATCGATAAATCATATTTTGACCCGATTTCAGTTTTAAACGTACCAAGTTGAACCTTTTGACGAACCGAGGCATGTGTTATAAGAAATATGTGATACGTGAATTATGTGTTTACGTGCTATGTGAATTACGTGCGTATGTAAGTCAGAATTCTTATGTTTGACTGTTATAATTTGTGCGGGCTATCGTATGGGTAGACGATAGGATTTTGGCGCAGTTCATCGAGTAATTATCGTTTAGACGATTAAAGTTGTATCTTTTAATTACAGATACGAGTCTTTCAAGACGATCTGGACCAGATGAAATGGATGAAGACTAAAGTTGAATAGTATGGAATATTAGGTTTGCAGCACTGCATGAGCAGCAGGCCAAAGGATTAGTAGAATAAAGACGGTGATGTTTTGAGACAGAATGTTAGAATAGATGCGTCTTTGCGAGTGTGACTAACTGCTAAATCTCAAAGGCAAGTACCTTATCATCACTTATTGTTCAAGTGATATTTATTTTGAGTCTTATTTAGCAAGTATTCTTCTCTATTCCTACTTTAGAATAGATAAATATTTTACATATCGCTGAAATAAATGATCTGTTTATGCAAATATTCATATGTTATTCTATGTTCAGAATAGTCAAGTTTTTTTCTTTTCCAACTATCGAATTTATAAATGTTTTAGAGTTTGAGAAATATGATGTTGTTTTGAGTTTCCTGCTCAAGTGAATGGGCGAATAAAATTTATAAGGGTGTCGACTATTATGATCCCTCTCAATAAAATGTTTTAAGATTGGATGGTTATTGATTGCGTAAGAGGCCGTGACGGCGGTCTAGCGGAGAGCTATGTATTATACATGATATAATACCTTATATGCCGATATGTGCCTTGGGTGCCCCATTTGTTTAGTTGGATATGCTTTGGCATACCGGTGTTAATCCGCGGCTGATCACCGGCGGCAACACACCGTCTTTCGAGGATTCCAATCTAAATTATTATATTGCTTTGTAAATCTATTAAAGAATGGTTTATTAAGTGTTTTGGTTTTGAATAAGAGATGAAAAGAAATTTTGATTCAGTTTCTGATTTTGTTGATACTTAATTTGTTGTTGAATATCAAAAATGGTATTAATATAGATGATTGATGTTGACTTCAGTATGTGATGTTGTGAGCATCAAAGTTCATATTGATATCTAATTTGATATGACATCAAAATGAGTATTGATATCAAGAGTTGAGTTTTGAATTAGTTTATGATTCAGTCTATAATCAGTGTTTCATTTTATTATGATTTACGATATTTCCCAAAACACTGTTTCACGAGTTTTATTCTCGTCAAGATTCAAATTATTGCTGAAGCATTTCGCTCAAAAATATCAAAGGGTTTTGAATACAGTGAAGAACAATTGTCCTATTCTTTAATAAATTTTCTGATTCAGCAATTATGATTTTTAAACGTTCTGCTCTAATGCAGATGTCGGTTTTATATCAAAACAACCATATACATGTTATAATGAACTTGCTGAGCATTTATTCAGCTCATACTTGCCTATTTTTAAATCTAACCTTCCGGTGAGGATTAGCTTGCGCTATTTAGCCGCGTAACTCGAGAAAGCAAAGGCAAAACTTTTGGAAGGTGGTTGGTCCGGGGTTTGCGGACTAGTGTAACTTCTGTTGTATAAAGTTGTTTATATTATATCATATTATATTAAAGTTGTGTATTGTATATTTGGACTTAGTACACTTCTTTTCGAAGTTATACTAGCGTGTTAAGTTTTAATTTTTTGAATCTGTTGAAAAGAGTTTTAAGAGAAAGTAAAAGAAATTGAAAAATTATTTGTGGAATTTGGAATTCTTGTTTCTAGAACTGTAACCTTAAAAGATCTTGGATTAGTTTGAGGTCATAGATGCTAAATATCTTCCGCTGGCATTTGCATTTTGATCAAACAAGTTAATTTGGATTGAGGTTTCATCGTGACGACCAAGTCTTCTGACCCCGGATTTGGGGGCGTTACAGGTTGAGATTATTCCGATCGATGAAAATACTCGATTCTAAGAATTTCTAGACCGCTATAGAAAAATAAAAAATAAAGAGACACATATTGCACTTAAAGATGAATTAATTGAGCATTTTTTGGAAGAATATACTAATTCGGAAAATTAGTGGGTATCGATAATATTTTGTATGTTAATTAATGTAATGAATGTTTTTTCGTGAATTAAGTGCAAAATTTTAATATTTTTATGTGTATTAAATTTTTTTTGATTTAATTTATTTATGAAATGTAAAATAAATTATTAATAATGATTAAACAATAAATTTAAGATAAAATTGCTTAAAATGATATTTATATATTATTATATGTAAAAAGTAATTTTGATCGAATATTTGGATCATACTGTTGTAGTTGGTCAGAAATTTGAATCAGTATTTGGATCAGTTGGTAATCGAAATTTGGATTTTTGGATCACAGCTATCGGAGTTGGCCTAAGTTGAGCAACTTACAAGTGAATTACTTTTGAATTAATTATTATTTATGGTTTGATAAAAAAATTATTATTAACGGAGCTAGCGTATTAATTGCTCCGGGTTGTATATTATTTTTTATTTTTTTATATTTGTCGGCTTTGTAATTGAAATCGAGCCGATTATATTTAAACCGAGATTTTTTAAATCGAAACCGAATCCGAACCGACGGTTGCGATTTTCGATATTAAAAATCGAAGATATATAATTATGATTCCGGTTTCATGCCGAAACCGAGCCGAACCAGCTCATACTTTCTCCTTGTACGTACCAATATATCATATAAACAATATTTCTTATTTCCTAATTATTATAATTTTTCTAAAAAATATAACTTTAATCATAAATAACTTTCATGATAAATAACTTTATATTACAAACCAAACAACTAAACAAGCACGGAGGCTAGCAAAGTTCCTCGATTTCTTCTGTACACTCGATTACCACCCGCTTTCAACTCGCAAACAACGCATATCGATCAGTGGGATATGTTTCAATATGTTTTTAACGACTTTAACAACTTCTAAATCCAAGTCAAATATGTTGGTGTTCCGGTGCTTAACTATCAAAATAATGTTATTTTATCAATGGTATAAACTTATGATTCTTAAATAAGTTTATTTATTTTATTTGTCACGTAATCGATTACAAACATGAAACACCACTTTATTAAAGCGTCTGAAAATTTAAATTAAAATATATAAATCGATCGATTTATCAATATAGTTAATAAATCGCTTATAAATTAGTCAAAAATATTTGAGTAATTCAATAAATCTCTGATAACATTGATAACTTACCAGCTTTTCAAAAATCGTCAATATCGGCATATTAGTAGCAGTACATATGCTATATTATCATCCGCTACATTATACCGTTAAACCTTTTTAAATAATAGGTTTGATATCGAAAAAATATATTATTTTTACCAGTTATTATGCCAAAAATAATACAACGGCTTTTGAAGAGATTCTTAATTGGCTTTATGACCGGAGAAATTCAGGGCTACTGCCTGAATTTACCGTGAATCAAGGCTGACAGCAGATTTTAACTTCGGTTAAAAAATCGCTTGCTTTCTTAAGCGACTCGCGAACTCTAGAATGAAATGTGTATTCACGATATTCTTAATTTTTACTCTGGGTAGTAAAATGAAAGGCGTCTGGACATTGTTCTCGAGAATCGAAGAAAATATTACCTTACCGAGATTATTATTTATTGATTATTACTTAATTTAGGTTAAACTGAACATCGAAAATATCAAGAATTTATCAAAAAGTATCAAGATTTTTTTTTGAAAACAAATGTCAAGAATTTTAAGGATTAGCAAACTTTTTCTATTAAAAAAAGTAATCAAAATCAAAGGGAAAAAAAAGATACAGAGTGAATAAACAGTAGTAGCAAGATCTGAAGCCTTAATTTATCCCCATTAAATCCTCATACTGGTATCAATATCATCATGTCATTCTTTTTTATACACACTAATATACACACACATCTGTAAAGAAGCTCTCTCTCAACGTCCCTGTCTCGTTTCAACACTTTCCACTCTATAATTCCTCAATCTGACGATAACCCATTTCAGATCTGACGCAACTCCATCTCTCAGTAAGTGTCGGTGGATCTATTTTCTTGCTTATATAAATATTCGTGTCTCTTTTTAGCTGTTTTTCATGTTTTTTCTTGTTGAATATAGTGTAGATTTCTTGGGGTAAGTTAATTTAGTGTTATTTGTGTTTTTGTTGTGTAAAGTTTCAATCTTTAATGTAATCTTGTGTGTTTTGGTGAAAAAAACGGGAAATTGTATGAATCTTGGTTTTTTAATGAAATCTTTGTGGCCCATTTGTATGTACAGTTGTGGTGTTTGTGTGTTTTTTTTGATTAAAATATATGGGTTTTGTGTTTTTTTGTGATAGCTATATTGTGATTGACACTTTAAGAGAATGTAGCAAAATAGTTATTACTATGGAACAATTTTTGGGTTTTTCTTAGTAATGCTGCATTTGTGATTTATCGGGGTGTGGCTGTATTGGGAGTACATTCTTTTGCGAGTTTGAGTGTAGATTGTAGAACCTTACTTCTTGGGTTATTGCTTTGAATCTTTAATATTAGTTTTGTGATAGTAAGATTTTGTTGTTTAAGGCTTTGAGTTTCATGATCGTATGATCTTCCGGGTTGCAGAGTTTTATATTAGATAAGACGCTGTTTGCGCGGTTTTTGCTAAATGCTGAGTGACGTGATGCAAGATCTGAGGTTTTATTTTAAAATAGTAATGTCTATACAAAGAGATATGTTTTTTAATCAGATATTCAGATCATTGTTAATTTTCTGGTAGCTAATATAATTTTTCCAGAAGTTACTGAAATTACCTACAAGTTGGATAACAGTTAATTTACTAGGCATTTAGAGTTGAAACGTTAGTACCATTGTTATTTGCTTCTATTCCTATTATGTTTTCTTGTGAAAGGTAAGTAATGATTAATGGTCTGTCAAGTATTTTGCAACCCTTGTTTGACATTTACAATGAGTATCTGCTGCACCTGCAAGGAGTTCTGATCTGTTTCACTGTTTCTTTTTCAGGTTTCTGTGAAGGTTCATGCATGTATTTGATTCATTTTGAGATTTAGAACTTTTTAAGTTGTGTTTGCATAAGCTTGGGCACAAAGATAGAACCAAACCTTTTCAATTAATATGAAAGGAACTGATGAGATTTCTTGACCCAGTGATCATCTGGGAGATCTTGTTGTGAATTAAAAAATTTCAGCTGAACCGATAAACACTTCAAAAGGGTGCCAATATTGCTTTAACTATGAGGGGAAGATCAGATGGATCACGGAAAAAGAGGTTGCTCACTTCTGTAGGTGTACTGGCAATCGTTATTCTTTTTCTTTATTTATATTTTGGCTCAGAGAGCGACGGTCAGTCGGCTTTAGAGTATGGAAGCCGGTCTCTAAAGAAACTTGGATCATCTTACTTGAGTGGTGAGGAAGAACTTGATCTTGACAAGGATGAATCTTCTTTTAAGTTAGGGCTGGATAATGGAGAAGATGGGATTGTACCAAAGAGCTTCCCTGTAAGTTCTGTAAATAACTACTTTCGTTTACAGTAGTCTATTTCTCTATTTTTGTGAGAGAAAAATTGTCCTAATGCTATTTCCATTTTGTCCTGTATTTGATTGTCTAATGACATTGTTTATTGCTTTTGTTTTAATGTTGAAGGTTTGCGATGATCGTCATTCAGAACTGATTCCCTGCCTAGACAGGAATCTTATATACCAAACGAGACTCAAGTTGGATCTTTCTCTGATGGAACACTACGAAAGACACTGCCCTCTGCCTGAAAGGCGTTTTAATTGCTTGATTCCGCCTCCTCCAGGGTATAAGGTGCGATCTGAATTAACACAGAAATGACTAAGAAGGTTTCTCTATTAAACTTAATTAAATTTATTGTTTCTATATTTGTCTTCTTTACAGATTCCAATCAAGTGGCCAGTGAGTAGGGATGAGGTGTGGAAAGCAAACATACCTCACACTCACCTTGCAAAAGAGAAATCTGATCAGAACTGGATGGTTGTCAGTGGTGAGAAGATTGTATTCCCTGGTGGAGGCACTCATTTTCACTATGGAGCTGACAAGTACATCAGATCTCTTGCTAATGTAAGTTTTTTTTATTCTGAATAATTGGAATACTATCTCCATGGACCGCAGTTACACTACCTCTATTACTTTCCAGATTTTCTCTAGGTTGTTTAATACTGGTTCTTGAACTGAATTTGCTAATTCTTCCGTTTCGATACATGTGGTTATATTGGCAGATGCTCAAGTTTCAATACAATAAAATAAACAATAAGGGAAGATTACGAACAGTATTGGATATTGGTTGTGGTGTTGCAAGCTTTGGGGCCTATCTTTTAAAATATGATGTACTAACCATGTCTGTCGCGCCTAACGATGTACACCAGAATCAAATTCAATTTGCTCTGGAGAGAGGAATTCCTGCATATCTTGGTGTTCTGGGAACAATGAGGCTTCCCTACCCTAGTAGATCCTTTGAACTTGCACACTGTTCTCGTTGCAGGATAGATTGGCTGCAAAGGGATGGTATTCTTCTTCTTGAGTTGGATAGGTTGCTCAGACCTGGAGGCTACTTTGCGTACTCTTCGCCCGAAGCATATGCGCAAGATGAAGAAGATCTTAGAATATGGAGAGAAATGAGTGCACTTGTGGAGCGTATGTGTTGGAAAATAGCTGAAAAAAGGAACCAAACTGTCATATGGGTTAAGCCTTTAAATAACGACTGTTACATGGAAAGAGCGCCTGGTACCCAACCTCCTCTTTGCAGATCTGATCAAGATCCTGATGCAACCTGGGGGGTATCCATGGAAGCATGTATCACCCCATACTCTGTCCGTAAGTTTCTTTTTTCCCTTGTTTATCTCATATTTAATTGATTAGTTATAGAATATCTTCGTTTATATATTCTTACTTGTGAGTTATGATTGGGTGGTCTTTCTCTTTAATTTGAGGGGAGAAACTCTACCACACTGTTGCATTAATTAGATGCGCAATGTGATGGCCGATATTTTTACTTGAAGAGTGTTTTCATTTTGGTTTCTGATTGGAGAGTGGTAATCAAATAGATCTCTTCCTTATAATTAATTTGATATTAGGAATTAACTTATTAGCATTGTGATGGCCAATATTTTTACTTGAAGAATGTGTTCATTTTTGGTTATAACTGGAGAGTAGTAATCAAATGGATCTCTTATAGTTAATTTGATATAAGGTATTAACATATTAGCTTGGTAATTATTAATTAGTAGTATTTGTCAATACTCTATAGCCTTGTAAGTTTTATAGCCAAAGGGGAATAGGAGATTGTATGATTACCTACCAGGTATTTATATCTTAAATTGAGATTGTGTGGCATTAGTTATAAGGCCACTTAATGATTTAAAGCTTCCTCAGTATCCCTAAATCTCAAAAATAGAAAAGTTCAAAAAATAAAAAATCTTTAAGTCTACTTAACTAAGTTGGCTGTCTGTTGCCAGTCATTCTGATATACAGATGTTATGTTTTGTTCGAATGGTGTTAAAACACTTGCTTCGCCAATCACGTCTTAATTGTATGTTCGAAATTGCAAGAATGAATTTAGAATAAGAAACATTACTTCTGATATGTGGTTTGTTTATCAGATGATCATAGAACTGGAGGAAGTGGACTGGCACCTTGGCCAGCACGTTCAACTGCTCCCCCTCCGCGTCTTGCTGACTTTGGCTATTCCACGGACATGTTTGAGAAGGACACGGTAATTGCAAATTACTACTTTATTTACAACTGTAATTTCTATATAAATGTATGGTTCTAACCAATCCCGCAACCCTTGTAAGCTGCTCCACCTCTGCATGATTGTAGGAACATAGTTCTCAGTTTTAGGCTGAAAATTTCTTGTTTTGTGCACAGGAAATTTGGCACCATAGGGTTGAGAATTACTGGAATCTGTTAAGTCCAAAGATTTCACACGACACAATTCGTAATGTGATGGACATGAAGGCCAACATGGGTTCATTTGGAGCTGCCTTGAAGAACAAGAATGTGTGGGTGATGAATATTGTCTCTGAAGATGGACCAAACACACTCAAGCTGGTCTACGACAGAGGCCTGATTGGCTCAATTCATGATTGGTATGTCATGAAGTATATAGAGTCCATTATATATGCACACTTCAGTTCTTAAAAGAACCCCACACTTGGAAAGGGTTCCTGAAATTTAGTTGTATTATCATAATCTGTTTTCACATAAAAATGGCTTGGCAGGTGTGAAGCTTACTCAACATACCCCAGAACATATGACCTCCTCCATGCATGGACTGTGTTTTCTGACATCGAGAAGAAAGGTTGCAGTGGGGAAGATCTATTAATTGAGATGGATCGCATCCTCAGGCCAACTGGTTTCATTATTATACGGGACAAACTACATGTTATCGATTTTGTTAAAAAGTATCTAACAGCTTTGCACTGGGAAGCAGTGACTACCTCTACAGAGTTGGACCAAGACGGAGACGAGGTAGTATTTATTATCCAGAAGAAGTTGTGGCTCTCAACCGAAAGCCTCAGGACTTCGGAGTAAGATAGATGTTGATGTTTAGTGTCGCATCTTGTTCAAAGTTATACTCATACAATACTCATTGGCCTAAGAAGCAGGTTGGAAGAGTGCCATGGATGATGAAATTTAATTTTGTAGTATTACAAAACATATGTTGTTTCACTTATTACTTTTTTTCTTTATTAATTGCAAATTTTGAAATAGAAGATACTAATTTATAGTCCACCAGAAGGCAGAAATTATACATAGAGACGATAATTGTCTTCATTTAATGTTTCAATATGAACCTGCGAAATGATCTTGCAAGCAAGTTTATCTTACACCCTTTTCCCCGAAGCAATTAAGTAATGTAATTTGTGTTTCTATTGATCTTCTAAAGTTTTTTTAAGGAGGAAAGAAATTTAAATTTAATGTCGTTTATTTCTTGGAATAAATGCTACCATTTCAAAAATCGTTTCGAAATACTTAGTTATTTCAAAAATCGTTTCGAAATACTTAGTTGTTAGTCCTATATTATTAGTTATTTCCACACTAATGATAGGTCGCTCATGCATATGTATATATATAAATCGCGCGAATAAAATTACACCATGTCATGTGCCATACATAGGACTGAGCATAGGACTGAGCAGAAAAACCGAAACCAGTAAAAATTGATTAAAACCGAACCAATAAAAACTGAACCGAATTAAAACCGAGAAACCGAAAAACGAACCGTTACTAAAAGTCCGGTTTCGGTTTTGGAGTTAAACCGAACCGAAAAAACCGAAACCGAACCGGATTCATATATATGGCCCATACATATGAATTCACGGATATAATCATATCAAGTGTCATATTGAAGCATTTTTAAAAATATTTTTTGATAGGTAGTACTGAGTTGATATTACCTTATATATACTTCATATCATTTTTCCTCATTCCTAAATTTTACTCTCCAAATTACATGAAGAAGGAATATTTAAATAATATTAACAATTCAACGAGATTAAGAGCCGAAGATCTCTTTCACACCTAAACCTTGATATTATTTTAATATATTTCACAAAACTACTCGAGTAATCTGATTCTTTCGTCACTTAACTCGTAAAGTGTACTTTAGTTCTTTGATCATCAAACTGGTGTTAAAATTTAGTATCGAAAACAGGCTCTTTTGTTAACAGGTGAACCCCCCTCAAGGTGCTGTACGAGACAGTCTGTCGTAAACACGACCATAGTCGTCCAAATACTTTTCGGCTTTACTGCCTCTTTGTAATACAAGTGAAATCCAAACTTACAAAAATAATCGACCAAGTAAAGATCATTTTTTTTTGACAAAATTAAATTATTAATGAAGGTTTAGAATAGAAAAGATATTATATTATTTAAAATATCCGGATGGAACCCTACATGGTTCTAAGATTGAAAAATAGTCATATTACAAAATTCATAATGAAATAGGCGTAAAATATGATACTTGTCACGAGACTCGCAATCATGTAGATAAATATGTCTATCTACATACTTTATTGTCGAAACAAATGTTGTAGATCTAGAATCGATCTGAATTTTGTCCGGATCGAGCCTAACTTGAATACTCCTTTTCTTATAATGATTTTAACCGTATTTTTTAGTAGAATGAAAATGATATTTAAAATCGGTTCGTTAAATAAAAAAACCGAATATGAATTTGCTCACGAATATTTCGAGTCAAACGGAACACAAAATCGAATTCAAGTCGAATTCAATTATTCACATGTTTTTATGTCAACCAAATCTAAATTTTAAAATGATTCACGCTATTCACAATTTAACACACTAAAATCACATTCAACTATTATTTTTCCTTTATTTCATTAATATCAAGCCCTGAACATATTCAATTTTATATCCATTATTATTTTTTATTTTTAATATTGAATCCATAAACATGACACGTTGTTTTAAAAAAGCATAAATCATACAATTTAATAGTAAATAGACTAAATTTTATAAATAATTTAGTTCATTGAATATCAAAAATTAATGTGCCGGAGTCTATTATTTTACAATATTCACTACTTTCCATACTTTAATTAATCTAAATATTATTTTTTTTATTCTAACAAGACTGACAAGTTAATTTTTGTTTTCTCAAGAAATTGAACCTTAATATATTACAAAAGTTATGATAATTTTATCTTAAATTTCCAAATTACAATAAATCTCGTATATCAACTATATAGGTAATATAATTCATCATCCGCTAACCATGATTTTAAGTAAAAATGAAATCTAATTTATGTTTTTTATTAAAAAATTGAGTACCTTAATATTTATACTCATAAAACATCTTATTATATATCAATTTATACGAAACAAGTTGAGTTTAAGGAGTTTAAGCTGAACTCGAGCCGATCCGAACAAAAATAGCATATTAGAGTCTACTTAAAATTAGATATTACACAAAATTTACAAAAATTGACAAAATTTACAAAAATTGTTACAGGTATATTTTATTTATATTCACGTTATAAAATATTATTACAAAATTAGTTATTACACAAGAAAATCATTAATAAAATGACATGTTAATATTTTAAAGCTTAAAAGGCATACCAGCTAGGGCCGCACATGGGTTGAGCAAATTGGCCAACCCAGCCCTTTTTCAACCCGAAAACCTGACCCAACGTAAACCGAATTATAGATGGGTTGTTTTTTGATCAACCCGAAATAAATGGGTTGGCTACGGGTTACAAATATCTTTAACCTAACCCACCCCAACCCGATTCATTAATATATCATCCATAATTTTATATAATTTTTTAAGTTTGATATGTATTTATACCTCTTCTCATATGTTTTCACGTAACTGCTATAATATCTTAATTTTTTAAGTTTAATATATATCATATGTTTTCACGTAACTATTACAATATCTTAAATGATTTGTGTATTTTTTTCCCATCTCCAATATTATATTAAGATTTCTAAGTAATATGATAGAATTTTATTTGTTTAATTTATGTTTGCATATTCATATTCGTTTACTGATGTATAGTTAATTTATTTGGGGATGCATGTGATTTATGATATGATATACATTATTAAAACTATGATGTTAATCAAAATTTAATATTAGCACTGTAATTATAAGTTATACACATTTCATTTTTATTTAAATTTTCAAAATGAGCGATAATAAATAGTTTTTAATTTTTTTTATCGAATCATTTAAACCATCCAAATCGACCCAACCCGACCCAAACCGATGTACGACGGGTAGGGTAGGGTTGGGTTACAAACTTATTTTTTACGAGTTGGGTTAAAAAATTTCAAACCGATTTAATTGGGCCGGGTTATAAAATCGCCTCTAACCCGACCAACCCAACCCTAATACCAGCTATGCAATTTAGTTTACCCTAAACGTGCAGCCAGAGGCGGATCTCGGGGGGTCCAGAGGGGTCCCTGGCCCCCCCTGAGTTTTCAAATATGATTGAGTTAGTATCTGTAATTGTAGAATTGTAGCTGTAGTTCAGCTGGTTGTGGGTTGTGTTATCCTCCCTGAAGACCGGGGTTCGAACTCCTACTTTTCCCTCTTTTTTTGCTTTTTAATTCAACCCCTCCTTTAATTCAGTATACGGTACATTCAACCCCTCCTTTTTTTTCCTTTTTGCTTTATGATAGTATCCAACTATGTTTTTGTTTCCTCTTTTGCTTTATGATAGTATCCAACTATGTTTTTGTACGTATGTGTTGGTGGAGACGGTACTTCTATTTTTTATTCCTCTAATTTTTACTTTTTTACTCCTCTAATTTATATACTGATATTATATTTGTTCCCGTAATTAAAATAACGGCTTAATATCCTAAGTACGTATTCACCTAACTTAAATATGTATAATTTTTTTTATTGTGATTATAGTTCTGCTATATACTCATATAACTCATTTAAATACGTATTTAAGCGCATTTTTTCTTAAAATTTAAATATAATATAATATAATTTATTTAAAAAAAAATCGGCCCCCCCTAAAATATTTTTCTGCGTCCGCCACTGCGTGCAGCCCAGGTTTTGAAACATTGACCCCGGTTACAAAACGCACTCTGTAACAAGAGCTTAGAATATACGCAAAACCATACCTACTTGGAAAACCTAGACCGACTTGGATTTGAAGACGTAGTACACAATACCATGCCTATAAATATAAACCATACCTACTTGAAAAAACGTAAAACAAAGTGTGATTCACGGGGATCGTTTTTTATATCTGATAACCCTAAAGATGGAAGGCACACAGATATATAATAAACAATTATATACATGATTATATCCAAATATCAGCATATTTCATTTAAATGTCTACAACCTCATCCAGATTCACGGGGATCGTTTTTTATATCTGATAACCCTAAAGAGGGAAGGCACACAGATATATAATAAACAATTATATACATGATTATATCCAAATATCAGCATATTTCATTTAAATGTCTACAACCTCATAACAATACTCATATTGTGATCTGTTCCATAAACATTCTACTAATATCATAATTTAGCAATCATAAATTCAGAATAATACCTTATAAGTATCCTAGATCACCTATGGCTGTCAACCTGTCTTGGCTCTCCTTCCCTTCTCGCTTCCTTGCTTTGGGATATAGCCTGAGCTTGGGATCGCCTGGGATATCCTCTAAAATACTTAATAAAATATTATATCTGTCTTAACAATTACTAAACATAGACATAGTATAATATTTACTTCGATCTCACAATATTTTCTTGTATAGAGATTGTAGAGAGAAAGGTTTAGCTACTCATAGAAAATTTATAAACAGCTATTTCCATTGATGAAAATTTTTGATATCTCTTAATGATTTACAAGATGGCTTTTATAGAGTTTTTCAATCTCTGTTGATTCTACTAATTTCTATTTCTAAGATTCCCTTTTAATTTCCTCCGTTCTTTTTCTTTCCTCTTTTTCAAAAGCTGAATCCACTTTCTGTAATTTGTCTGCCATTCCACCTTCTTTTTGACTTTAGAGATAAAATTTCTGGTAAATGTCCTTGTCTTTTCTGCTGTTGTCTTTTTCTTCTAGTAACCTTTCTTCTTTGTTGCTGCTGTCTTTTTCTTTTTCCTGAAAATTATTATTATTATTTTTTTTTTTTTTTTTTTTTTACAGTCACCAATATAATTTGGGCCGTAGCGTTATTTGTAATATGTTTTCAGTCACCAATTCTTATTGGGCCGAAATATCATTTGTAATATGCTTTCAGTCACCAATTCTCATTGGGCCGAAATATCATTTGTAATATGCTTTCAGTCACCAATTCTCATTGGGCCGAAATATCATTTGTAATATCCATAGGTCACCAATTCTCATTGGGCCTATCAATTCATCGTTATTATTACATTGTTAGGTCACCAAATTCTATTGGGCCTAACTTTCATCAAATAGTATTACATTGTATTATATGGTTAGGTCACCCTTTCAGGGCCTAACAAATATTTATGCAAAGGGATCAGAACATCCTTCTTCTTTTGTTGCTATATTCTTTAGAGTTGCCACTGGTCTCCGTCTTTGGCCTGATAATAAATTCTGATAAATTTCCTTTGTCTTCTGAGCATGATTGTGCTTTAAATCTGATAATCTTGCATGCATTTCGTTCAAAGCTGTAGTATCCCTGCTAATTATATCATTATTATAATAAATGGTTAGTATTTCTTCTGCTAATCCACCTTTACTTGTGCCAATGACACATGCCTTTCCTCCTCGTATCATATCTTCAAGTTTAGACTTCAATGTTGCTATGCCGATTGCTCTTTTGTTACACAACCAGTCGCCAAATTGCTCTATTGTACATGCCATGTCCGTCTTTAGGCTAGTATTTTCACCTTCTATAGTAGTATTCCTACCATATTTAAATATTTGACAGAGTAATATGGGTTTTCCTGTTAAGTCAGTACAGGCATCAAAAACCTGTATACCATAAATTCCTCCTGGTCCGTATGAATTCATGTAAGATTGAAGGCTTTGTGTTATAGTTGATGGTAGTTGTGCTATACTTGATAAGGTTTCATCTACCATTATTTTGTCAATAAATCCTAAGAGTAATAGGTTTTTTACTACAGTTGAATCTGCGTTTTCCCTACAGATATACCTTGGGTATTTTCCAAATTTCCCATTTCTCAGGATTGTAGTATTGGTTTTATAATCATAGTACTTTTGTATTTTTTCAAAGGACTCGGTATATTCTTTGGTAAAGGTTACACGATCTTTTAGGGTAATGGTGTTGATAGTATTTTCTGGTATGGTTATTGTTTTGATAGTAGGAGTATTGGCTAATCTTGATACAAAGGTTTCTGGGGTTTTTTGTAGGTTGTTTAATATTCTGAGTTTTCCTTCTAAAGTAGTAGTGAGTTGGCTGATTTCCTCGTTAATAAAGTTTATCTGGTCATTCTTTTCCTTTATCTTCTGAATTACTTCTCCCACCTGTATCATAATACTGCTAATACTTTCCATTTTCCCTGCTAAGATAGTCTGCAAGAATATTTTTAGTACCTGATATGTTTTTTACAATAAAATCATAATAACTAAAAAATGCTTGCCAATTTCTTCTTTTATTTAATTCTGGTAAAGGGTCAATTTTATTGAATATAAATGATCTTACTTGAGTATTATCTGTTCTAACAACAAATTTTACAGGTAGTAAATGATAATGAAATCTTTTAATCCCTAATTTTACAGCTAATAGTTCCTTTTCATTAATATGATAATTCTTTTCATTGGGTTTCCATGTTCCAGCTGCATATCCACATATTAAAGGATTTTCTTTATCAATATCATCTTTTTCAAAAGCTACCAATACTGCTCCCCATCCTATATCACTAGCATCTGTAAATAGTTCTAACTGATCACTATCTTTGGGTAATCGTAGTTTAGGTAAATTTTCTACCTTTGTTTTTAATGCTCTTATTGCATTTGTATGATCTTCCTTCCACTCAAAAGTTTTATTTTTCTTTATTAAATCTTGTAGTGGTTTTCTTAATTTTGGTAAATCTTTTATATAATCTGAAGCGTAATTTACTATTCCTAAGAATTGTTGTACTTCTTTTTTATTTTCTAAAATTTCTTTAAAATTCTTTATTTTTGTTGATATATGTTCTTGTAATTGAATTCCTTCAGAGTCTATAATATATCCTAAATATTCTATTTTGTGTTTAAATATTTCTGATTTCTTTTCTGATAATAATATTCCATGTTTTCTAATAGTCTGAATAAATATATCTAGATGTTTTGAATGATCTGTTAAATTATCACTAAATATTAATATATCATCTATATATACTAGAATAAAATTATTCATTTCTCTAAATATTTTATCCATTCTTCTTTGGAATATTTGTGGAGCTGTTCTTAATCCAAATGGTAGTACTATCCATTCATAATGTCCTTGTGGAACGCTAAATGCTGTTAAACATCTAGATTCCTTAGTTAATTTTATTTGCCAGTATCCACTTTTACAATCAAATTTACTAAACCATTTTTTATTACTTGTTTGGTTGATTAAATTTCTTTTATATGGTAAAAAATATCCATCAAATATAGTCTTTTTATTTAGTTCCCGATAGTCTATTACCATTCTAGCTTTTCCTCTTTTTAATTCATTATGATTTCTTACTAAAAACGCTGGGCTACTATGCGGACTTTTACTTTCTTGTATTAGTCCTAAGTCTAATAATTCTTTTATTTGAACTCCTAACTCCTTTTGATCTATTGGACTATATCTTATTGGTCTGTTTCTAATTATATCATTAGGGTTTATTAGTTTTATTTCAGCATATATTTTTTCTTTTTCCCATAACTTCATTGGATGTTCTCCAAAATTTATCTTTAAGGCCTTTAAATATTTTTGTTTTAATAATTCTAAATTTATTTTTCTTTCTGCTTTAATATTACTTATTTCTATTGATTTTACAGGTATTATTCTTTTTAATACTATCCATTTTTCGCAAGGTGTTAACAAACTTATCCTATCTTGTTTTATTATTTGAGTTTTAAAAGAATCTAAAAAGTTATTTCCTAGTAACATTTGTTGTTTCATATTATTTTCTTGGTATATTATAGGTAACCTAAATCTTATTTTTCCTAATATAAATCTTACATTTTCTGCTATTATATCTATCTCTTTTTTATGGTTATTGAATCCTGTTACTATTATTCTATTTTTTGTATGCTTCCATTTGTGTTGAGTAAATACTTCTTCTTTAGCTAAACAAATATCTGCTCCACTATCTATAAATATCTTTTGTTTTATATATTTCGTAGGTTTATATTCTACCTGTGCTTCAATATATATAGCTACCATTTTATTCTATTCAGTAGTTAAACTTTCATTATTACTATCATTTTCATTTATATAATTTATTTCTTCTGGTTCTGTTTCACTTATATAGAATACTTCTTCATCATACCAATTATTATTATCTTCTCTTATGTATTCTAGTTTCATTATTAATTCGGTGGTATCTATGTATTTTACTCCTTTTTGCTGTAATTTAGGACACTTATTTGCATAATGTCCCTTTTCATTACAATTCCAACATTTACAATCTGCTATTTTTGTTTTATTTCTTTTTCTAAACTTTCTCTTATATCTAAATCTCTTTCTATTTTCAGGAGTATTTCTATATTTTTTAAATTTTCTTCTTTTAAATCTTCGATTAAATGGTTTATAAGGTCTATAGGTTTTATTTTGTTTTCTATAATATTCATTTTGATTATTATAATCTAGTTTCCTATATTTCCTATACTTCTTTCTAGTTTTATAATCTTGATTATCACATCCAAATATTAATTTTTTCTCCGTAAAATTACAGATTTCTCTTAATCCTTGTTTTTTATCCTTTTTAATTTTCTGTTGAATTCTATATTCTTCACATTTTCGAGTTAAATATGCTCTTAATAATCTAATTCTTTCTCCTAATGTATTTTCTTTAGGTTCTAGATTGTTATATTCTTTAGTTATTTCGGTATTATAAGGTGAAGGTAGATGATCATAATACAGTTGTTGATATACTAAGCTTTCATTAGGTAAAAACTTAGCTTCATAAAAGAATTTAGTAAAACTTATAGTATATTCTGGTAATTTACTAATCCTACAACATTTCATATTATTTAGATACATTGTTATTTCTAATTTTCTTTCTACTGCTATATTTTCTTGAGCTACAAACCATCTTTCTCCTAGAAATTCTCTTTTTAATAATATATCAAATGCGTTTAACGTATCTTTCCAGCTTCTAGCATACGTTCTTACTTGTCCCTTTAATTCATAAATAATATTTTCTAACCAAAATGCTGCTTTTCCTATAATTGTTTTTGATATTAGTTCGAAAACATAATCCAGATCTTCTATATTTTTTGAATTCATTAAGGCTATATACATCCCTAAATTCCAGTCTTTTATTCTTCTACTTATTTCTTGATCGTCGTAGACATTATCTACATCTAGAAAATATCCATTTATATTTATTCCTTGGTGTATTGATCCTATGAAATCTTGTACTTCATTTTGTTGTCCTATAGGTATATTTCCTGGCATTTTAATATTATTTTTAGTTATTATATGATCTTCTATTTCTTCTTCTGGGTATGCATCGTTATCCATTATATTATCTGATTCGGTTTCATAATTTGTTTGTTTATGTGAAGTTTCTCTTTCTTCTATATCACTTTCATCGCTTTTCTCTTCATTTGTTATTATTGCATTTACGGTTTTTCCGAGGGCTTCTAATATTTCTTTATTTTCTTTTATTACTATTTCCTTTTCCTCATTATCTGATTCCTCTAAGTAATTTAATCCTTCTTCTCCTAGATTATTATCTGATGTACTTGTATTACTGCTCTCATCTTGTTCTTTGTTCGTTTCTGGATTACTATCGTCAGACTTAATAATTTCCTTTCCTTTTAATTCTATTTTTAATTGATTAATCTCATTTTTTAAATTATCTATTTCTTTTAATACACTTATTACTTCTAACTTTGTTTCTTTTAATTCTTTCTTTTGGGTTTTATATTTTTTTTTATAAAATTTATATTTATTTAACCATTCTATATTAGTTTTAGTTTTTAATTTAGCATTTTCTTTTCTTAATTCTTTTAGTTCATCTTCTCTTATTTCTTGTTTTATAGGTTCATATTTTTGTCTTTCTTTTTCCAGTAACTCTTTTCCATGTTTTTTAAGAAATGTTATAGCACTATGTTCTGTTATAGACATTTTCCTAAAATTTTCCTGATTTATGAAGCTCTGCTAAACCATTTATTGTTCTTTTAACGCCTATAGTTATTTTCGGTTTTGCTTTGCTTATATCCATTAATATAGGTTCTTTAGTTCTTCCTATTACTGTTATAGGTACTAGTTCTGGTTCTTCTGTTTCATCTTTAATTACTTTCTTTTCTTTATTTTGTTCTAAACTATTTTGTATAATGGTTAATTTATCTAATATTTGTTTAAAGATTGGGATTTCTGATATATTCCATAACGCTGTTATTTCTTCCTTAATTATCTTTCTACTAATTTCTTGATTTTCTTCCATCTTTTTTAATATAGCGTTTAAACTTTCCTTTATAAATATTTCGTTCCAAATATCTTTTATTTGGTTTTCAGTATTATTCATATTTATAGGCTCGTTTTCTCCATTCTCCTTTAATTATCCATATTTTTCTTTTCTTACCTTTTATTTTCTCTAATTCTTTTATTTCTTCCTCTAGTTTTTCTTTTTCTTTTAAGTATTGTAGTTCTTTTTCCTGAGACATAATTAATGTTTCTTTTATTATCCTATTAATAGTTTCTATTTCATCTTTCTTTTCATTTATTTCCTTTTCAGGGTTCATATTCTGTCTATAAATCTTAATTTATTCTGATCATTTATTTCTATTCCTTCATTGGTTATATTATATTTTATTTCATTTAAGAAATCCATTCCTAATAATAGTTGATAACTAACGTCATTTTCTATTACTCCTAGGCTTATATTATATTCTAAGTCTAAAATTTTTAATCTCAATTTTATACTTTTTGTTATTATTGTTTCTCTCGAGCTATTTGGTTCAGTTATTATTTGAGGTTCTATTTCCTCACATTTGTTTGAGTCAACTTCAGTTATATGTATTTGACTTTTTGTTGCTCCGGTATTTATTTCTGTTATAACTTCTTTGGCAAATATTCCATTAAATATTATTGTTTTTATTCTTAATTTATCTGATTCGTAACACGGTAATTTTATTAAATCTAATTTTCTACTGGTCATACTCATTGATCTAACTAAATTTATAGGGTTGTGTTCTCTTCTAAAACTTAATCTAGATCCTTCTAATATTGGTTTAATTCTTTGTGTTGGAATTATTTGTCTATTACTAAAATCTATTGTAAATTCTTCTGGGATTGTTATTTGAGATTCTTCTTTATGTTCAATTTTTTCTAATATATCATTATATAATTTTGGTACTATTATTCCTAATTCCGTTTGTTTCTTTACATGATGGTTTCCAGTCATAGCATATACTATTTTAGTTTCTATACTAATTACCTTACTTCCCTTTTGCATTTTTATTCCATCTAATTTATAATATAATGTTAAAGATCTTTCTTTATTTTCATCTCTTAATGATATGCTGAAATCAGGTTGTATTATAAATTTTAATTTCTGATATATTAAGTTTCCTTTTACTACTGCTATTAATGAATCTTGTATATTTCCTATTATTCTATCGTCTAGTACATATATTTGTATGGGAGTATCAATATTTTTCTGAAAATATGCTTTTATTGTAAATTCTATTGCTCCAAAATAAATATTTTTTAGTTTATTTGCTTCTTTTTGTTTTAATTTAGACAGTTCTTTTTTTATCAAACCATCTGTTATTAAATTTATTTTTGCTTTTCCATTTATTGTATCTATGTCTATTATATTTTCATGTTTTTGAGCTATATATCTAACTTCTTTATTTCTTTCAAAATATGATGTTTTGAATATCTTTTTTATTGTTAGTTCTTCTGTTTCACCTTGGATTTGATTATATATATCTGGTTTAAAACTTAGAGTTTGTGATGTTCCTCCTTCGTATTCATCCATTTGATAATATACATCTTGTGTTTCACTTGATTTCTCTAATGACATTTTTTCAAACTGTATTATTATCCAGTTATATTACTCGATAAAATTATTCTTTTAAGTCCTTGAATTCTTAGTTTATTATTTCTAAATGTTATTATCATATTTCCAAGTTGTTGATAACATCTTATTATTTCATTCGTATTTTCTCTTGTCCATTCAATTTCATTTTTTCTTTCTTGCAATTTATCTAGTTCTATTTCTAGTTTTTCTTGATTTTTTATTAATTCTTTTATTTTTCTATTATTTCTAGTTATTGCATTTGGATCTATCCAATTCATTTTTTTTTTTAAATTTTTTGCCTTAAATCATCTATTAATTTATATTGTTCAGTTAATACTTCTTTTAATTCTTTTATTTGAATTTCTAAATTAGTTTCTTTAATAAATTTTTCTCGTTTTATTAAAAGTTTTTCTTCTTCCAGTCTTCTAATTTTTTCATCTCTCTCTTTCAACATTGTTCGTAACCTAGCTATAATATCTAATTTTTCATTTATTATTTGCATACTTATTTTACAACTTTCAATATGTTGATTTATATCTTTATTAAAACTAAAGTTTTTATCTGCTATTAGTTTAATACTTTCTAACTTATAGTCTTCCATATAATATTTATTTTATTTATATAAATATATTAATTGTCTATATAGATTTTTCTTACACATTTGTTTTGTTTCTTTATTCTCTACTATAAAATAAATTAATAGATTTGCTATTATTTTAGATTTATAACTTTTATTCTTATTTTTTAGTAATTTTGCTGGAGGTCTCATTTAATTTTTAATTTTTACTATTCATAATTACTATTCATTTTTTACTATTCATCGGTTACTATTCATTCCGAAATTTTGCTACAGTAATTTACTGTTCATTTTTTCCGGCCTATTTTCTAGCTCTGATACCAGATTCACGGGGATCGTTTTTTATATCTGATAACCCTAAAGAGGGAAGGCACACAGATATATAATAAACAATTATATACATGATTATATCCAAATATCAGCATATTTCATTTAAATGTCTACAACCTCATCCAGATTCACGGGGATCGTTTTTTATATCTGATAACCCTAAAGAGGGAAGGCACACAGATATATAATAAACAATTATATACATGATTATATCCAAATATCAGCATATTTCATTTAAATGTCTACAACCTCATAACAATACTCATATTGTGATCTGTTCCATAAACATTCTACTAATATCATAATTTAGCAATCATAAATTCAGAATAATACCTTAGATTGCCTGATGATCAAGAAATTTTTGATAAGAACAACCAATGTGTAAGGGACAAGCAACAGATGAAGAAGATGAAGTTTAGTCAAGATGATACGGCTTCGGAAAATATAATCATGTCAAGTAATCCGAGTACGGGTTCCCATTTGCCACTTAAGATTATGTTTTCGGTGAAGGAAGAGAGTGAGAAGCAGGGAGAAAGAACAAGAGAGATCGACTTTAAAGTAATGTGTTCGGTGATAGAAGAGAAGAGGAGGGAAATAGAAAGACTTAGAGAGGTTGACAAAGTGAGGAGTTGGGAAGAGATGATGATTAAGAAAGCAAAATATGAGGAAAGAATGGTCTTTTTGGCTAGTGTACTTCTTGGACAGCAACCTACTCCAGAGTTTCTTCATGATCGCAGGGGTTTGCACTCGAGTGTAGAAGAGGTCAAGTCTCTCTTGCAAGGAAAGAGCCACAGTGAACTTAAATTAGTACAGTCTGAAATTATGTTCCAGGTGTGTTTTGAATGCGCTAGTGACGTGCAGTATTGGGAACCGGTTCTGAAGCTCATTCACAAGTACAAGGTGAAGGCCTGTCTTAAAGATATTCGTGCCAAGCTTTTTTGGGAGGAGTTGAAAGAGGATTGCAGAAGCTTAAGTTGTGCTGATGAGGCAGAAGAGACAGGTTCATCATGTTCTCGAGAGCTACTGCAAGGTGAGGAGATTGGGGATAATTTTGAGATGAAGTAATCCATCAACAACATTATGATCTCAAAATATGGGCCTCCTTCAGAAGCTGATCGACTCTCTATGATAATTGGAAGAGCGGAAGGCAATTTCTTTTCGTTATTTTACCTATGCTACTCTGCATTCTGTTTTTGATTTAATACTTTTTGTGAAGAGGTTTTTAGTCTGTTAATGTAATATCTGATTGCGTATAATACTTTTCCTCCTAATCTTTAATATCACTGGTTGATTTTAAGTCTGTTTGTTGATCATGTTGTTAATTTGTTACAGAAAGCCCTTTGTACAGATACTCTGTTAATTGTTGGTCATCCATTTACTTTTGAATTAGTTTTTGAAATTTTAGATCAACGGAAGCAAGTTTACTTTGGGTGGTTATGTTCCTGTTTTTTCTTTCTTGGTTTTCATAACAATGATTATACTGGCTACAACACACATTCGAAGTCATGTGTATCTGCACATTGACTTTAAGACTAGAGCTCATAAACAAAATTAAATCTAGGCAATTCTCTTGACAAAGTCATTGCAACTCCAAATCAAAACCCTTAAGTTTTCAAACACCTGCAACTTACGCACAATAGAAAAGATCCTGTAAGATAGTTATCGCTAAGATAAATACTCAATAGTATCAGAAAGACCGGGTCTACTACTATGAATACGGCCCTCCTTAATAAGATACTCCTTTCCAAATAATTAACAAGTAACGGAAGCGTTCTGCGAAGTAAGGGTTCAAGTTCACCTTTGAAAGAGGAATTGAATACATAATATCAACTTCAAACGACATCTTTATTTTCTGTAATACTTGGATGAGTGGAACACAACTTCTTTTCAATTGTTGGTCCGAATAATCTAATGTTCAGTGTACATATGTAGCTGGATGTATTCCATTTAGCGGGAGTTTAATAGTTCTGTGTTTGCATACAGACAGTCTGTAATTGTTCCCGGTAATGGCAGCAATGTGTTTCAGGCTACAGTGCACATACGGAGTCAGGTGTATCTGCTCATCGACAGTAGTGCTGCTTACAATTTCTTAGCCTTTGAACAAATAGAACTGTACTTTAAGGGGACTGTTGATTTCTTGGACATCCTGCTAGTTAGGGTGAAAGCATTTACTATGAAGCAACTGTGGACAAAAATGTTGGTCGGAAACAAGAAGGATTTAGCCAACACCAGGAATGTTAGTGTGGAAGAAGGAGCTAAACTTGCAGAGGAAGAAGGGCTGTTCTTTACAGAAACATCAGCACTTGATTCAACCAATGTTAACAAGGCGTTTGAGTTTGTTATAGGAGAGATCTATAACAATGTTAGGCGCAAAGCCTTGAATTCGGATTCATACAAAACAGATTTGTCTGCCAATGGCAGGGTCAGCCTCGTAAATAACATAGCTGATGAATCAAAGAAAACTTCATGCTGTTTGAGATGATCCAGGTTCTCTCTCATTTCTGCTGGTATCTGCAAATTTTTGTACACATTAGTTCTTGTTTTTGAGTACAAGGGGAGAGGGAATGAGAAATCAAAATTGTGACCGCGTCAGGCTGTCAGGGACGGGGATGAGTTTTTACCAATAGATCCGAGTAGCGATGATGAGCAAATGCAGCCAGAGTGTGAACAGAGTGTTAAAGTCTGGGAATGATTCACTTGCAGCATTTGTTTAGCTTTATGGCATGTGTATAACTAGTAGTGCAGAAGAACAAAACTGAAATCATGTGTAATATAGAAGTGAAGTCTACTAGTACATCTGTAAAACCACATGTTCAAAAAAGTTCAGTTACAAAAATCTAGCTAGTACAATTCCAAGAATCTTGAGAACTCATTTTTGTATCCTTTTGTCTCCTTCCATATCTTCCTCCTCAAACTATGACCTCTTCCTTTTCCCCTTCCTTTTCCTTCCTTCTGTTTGAAGAACGACTTTTCATGCATTATCGCAATGGTGTAATGCAGCAGCATATCACGAGGTATCAGGTATGCACTGTGTATACTAAGATATCCCGATCACCTAAAGCCTAAAGGCGTTGTTTCTCATCAAACTCTAGTCCGATTATAGTACATTCACATTCTGCACAATTTTCTCGCATAGTGTTTATCAAATGAATGCCTCAGATAAGGTAAACTGAGCGCTTTCAGGAAGGAAAACAATGCAATTGCACAAGTAGCTAGTAATGAAATCTCCATCTGGGACCGGGTCGATCACAAGTGTGCCTCTACATTCTAGACAAGCACAAACACCTTGGGATAGTAGTGAATGCTAGCAAGTAGGTGAAGGACCTAGGAAGCCAGTAAATTTACGCAATTTCTAGTACTAACAGCCTTTGTGGCCTCCAAATATATGTGTATACCTTCAAACAGAGGATTATTGTGAACTGAAACAAGCAATACCTAGAAAATGATTACATGAAATGCATGTACAGTCTAATTTAGTTGCATTATGAAACAGACTGAGGTACATTTGGAAGTTGTTAAAGTTTCATCAAACGACTGCAATATTATAAGACATTAGCTCAATTTTGTTTGCTTAAAATCTAGTCACAAACTTAGCTTAGGACAATTGTGAATAAAAATTAAAAATTAAAAATAAAAAATAAAAATCTACAAGTCAAGTCCAAACTTATAAAAAAAATGGAAAAGCAAAAATCAATTAATTTTTTTTTGACAAAATTAAATTGTCAATGAAGTTTTAAAATAGTAATAACATTATATTATTTAAAATATCATGATAGAACCCTACATGGTCCTATAATTAAAAAAATAGTCACTTTACGAGATTCGTAATGAAATAGGTGTAAAATATGATATTTGTCAAGAGATTCACGACCAGGTGGAAAAATATATCTATTGACATACTCTTTTGTCGAACAATGGTTGTAGATCAAGAGTCTGTTAGAAAATGGAGTTATTAAGTTCATAATTTTATTATGTTCTTGTTGTTAATTCCATAATCTAATGATTGGAAGTTGGTTCTAGATATCGGGACTTAAACTTTCATGTATGGGTTTAAGAATTTTCTTAATGAAATCCATAAGAGAAATGAAGTTGAAGTTAGTAGCTTGGAAAAGCTTGTTTTGAGAATGTGTTTGTCCCACATAGAAAGAAATAAAAGGGGTGTTGGCTTTATATAGTATAACACACATGGGTAGTGCATAACTACTAAGGTGTGTTATGGTGCGTGGTGTTCTCACGAGCCCGCGCGCCGCCGCCGCCCCGCCCCGCCACGCCTCGGCACGTCACGGGACGGGACGGGACGGGTCGAAGGGCGATTTGGGCGAATGTCTCGGCGTCTCGCGTACGCGAGGCGACCTGGGCGGGGAATTTTATTTCGTATCGATTTAATATAATATTTTAATTAGAATTTATTTATCAGTTGGGCTGGGTTGTGTCTGTTGGGCTCAATTGGACTGGGTCGGATTGCATAATTGGGCTAAGTCAGATACAATGAACCTGGACTTGTAACTGATGATATATATTCAGAAATTAAAGTATATATATATAAAACGGATGGTTTAATGTGTGGATTAATATATATCAGCTGTTACGATTTATTTTAAATGTGCAGTTTAAATTCATATATTAAATTTGGGGTGGTCAGTTACACTTAGCCTCTAGTATAAATAAAGGACTAAGCTGCTGAGTTTCACACACCACACCCTACATTCTCTTCTCCTCTTCCTCTCTGCTCTCTCTCCCAAACACAAGTCAGTCAGCAGTTGGTTTTCCGGCGAGTGAGGAGCTAGTCGTGGTTGAGCTTCGAAGGTGCTGTAATTCAAAGCTCTGAGCTGTTTTATCCTGGAGGAGGTGTTGCAAGCATTCCCAGTGCAGCAGGTGGGGGCAATAATCTCTTCAAGAGCAGTCAGGTCTTCGTATAAGGCCTGACGACTCAGCTGTTCTTGTAATTTTCTTGTTGTACATGTTTTTGCCTCAAGCTATGGCTACTGGTACAACTTCTTTCCTTCCTCTAGTTTTACAGTCACTGACATGCATGTATTTTACCTTCACGTTTTGTTTCAACTTGCTTGGCCTTGGCTTGTTTAATATGATATATAACTGCCTCTATGTTGCTATAATAATCAGTATTTCCAACATTCTTGAAGAGATTATTTGTTATATAATATTTAGCATAATGTCGAGCGAAACTGAGGTTCCCGTTGTTGGTGGTGGTAGTGGTTCTGGTGCATCTGTTGTGGCCATTGATTGGACCACTTACAGTTTTCCACAAGCCGTTGAATTAACTGGCTTGCCAGAGAAGTTCAATGGTGGTGTAGGCTTTTCTCGCTGGCAGAAAAGAATGAAATTGTGGTTGACTGTAAAGGGTCTATGGCCTGTTGTGGAGTATGAGAAACCAGTGGTGGATCAAGAGAAGGCTGAAACTGTTAAGGGTTTTGCGAAGTGGGCTGAGAAGGATGGTGTGGCCAGGGCGGCCATTCTGGCTGCTCTCACTAACAGACCGGCTTCTGAAACCAACGCAGACCGGTATGTTTCCTACAACCCTGTATTATTTTCTACCTATCTGTCAAATGAATGGTTGATAGATACTGGAGCTAATGTGCATATTTGTGCTGATATTAGTCTATTTGTATCTTATCAACAGAGTCATAGCTTGACAGTGACGATGGGGAATGCTAGTGCTGCTCAAGTACATGGAATAGGAAACGTAGACCTGAAGTTCCCTTCTGGACGTATTCTATCCCTAACTAGAGTGCATTATGTTCCCGACATGCGTAGAAATATAATAAGTGGAAGCTGTTTAGTTTCCAATGGCTTTGAAATTTCCTTCAAATGTAATAAAGTAGTTCTTATTCACACTGGTACATTTTTTGGCAAGGGTTACTTGTCAAATGGTTTATTTGTAATTAATGCTGAACCCGTTTTGGGTACATTAAATAATGTTATTCTTCCTTCTGTGAATTGTGTTGAATCCTCAAGTTTATGGCACGCTAGACTAGGTCACTTAAACTTTGGTGCTCTTAAGAATATGATGAACTTAGAGTTGATTCCAAAACATACCATAGAAAAGAATTCTAAATGTCAAGTATGTGTGTCTGCTAAACAGATAAGGAAACCTTTTCATAACGTTGTTAGGGATTCAGACTTGTTAGATTTAGTACACACTGATATTTGTGAATTTGGTGGTGTGTTGACCAAGGACCAGTTTAGATACTTCATTACTTTTATAGATGATAGTAGTAGATACTGTTATGTTTATTTACTTAGACATAAGGATGAAGCACTTAGTAAATTCATTATATATAAAACTGAAGTAGAAAAACAAACTAGTAAGCTACTTAAAAGATTGAGATCTGATAGAGGTGGTGAGTATACGAGTAATGCTTTTAATGAATTTTGTGCAAACAATGGTATAGTTCATGAAGTTACTCCACCATACACACCTGAGTCTAATGGGGTTGCTGAGCGAAAGAACAGAACATTTAAAGATATGATTAATAGTATGCTTATTAACTCTGGGTTGCCTAAATACATGTGGGGAGAGGCTCTAAATACGGCTTGCCATATTTTGAATAGAGTCCCTCTGAAACACATGGATAAAACACCCTTGGAGTTATGGAAAGGCAGGATGACTAGTCTTAAGTATCTTCGTGTGTGGGGGTGCCTTGCTAAGGTGCTTGTTCCTGAACACAAGAGAAAGAAACTAGGTCCAAAGACTGTTGACTGTATCTTTCTGGGCTATCTTGAAACCACTACAGCTATGAGATTTTTAGTTTTAAAATCTGACATAGATGGTATAGTGGCAAACACGATAGTTGAATTTCGAGATGCGACGTTCTTTGAGGATGTCTACCCTATGAAGACTGGAATACCTGAAACGACTTCTGAGGAAGATCCTACTCACACATCAAGTTCTATTCCTGATCATGTGGAAAAGATAACAAATGTGGGGGCGGAACCTAGTAGTAGCTCTAGTCCTAAGGAACTAGAGGAACCAAGGAGAAGTAAGCGTGCAAAGGTAGTCAAGGATTTTGGAGGTGATTTCATCACTTACAATATCGAGGACGAACCTTTAACTTTCCGGCAAGCTATGGATTCTTCTGAGTCAAGGCACTGGAAGGGCGCTGTCAAGAGTGAAATTGACTCTATTGTTTCCAATGGAACATGGGAGTTGGTTGATCTCCCTCCTGGGTGTTCTACTATTGGGTGCAAATGGGTCTTTAAAAGGAAGTTGAACCCTGACGGCTCAATAGATAAGTACAAAGCTAGACTGGTAGCTAAGGGTTTTAAGCAAAAGGAAGGAATTGATTATTTTGATACATACTCTCCGGTTGCAAGAATGGTAACAATCCGAATGCTTATAGCATTGGCTTCAGTCCATGGTCTTATCATCCATCAGATGGATGTAAAGACGGCTTTTCTTCATGGTGAACTTGAGGAAGAGATATATATGGATCAGCCTGATGGATTTGTTGCATCAGGCAATGAAAGGAAAGTATGTAAGTTGATCAAGTCCATCTATGGCTTGAAACAAGCTCCCAGAGATTGGCATAAAAAGTTTGATGAAACTATATTGCCTTTCAGTTATAAGATTAATGAAAGTGATAAGTGTGTCTACACTAAAGTTAAAGGTAATGAGTGTGTTATCTTGTGCCTATATGTGGATGATATTTTATTGTTTGGAACCAATATTGAGATTATTAACGAGACTAAAGAATTCTTGAAAAGGCATTTTGAAATGAAGGATATGGGTGAGGCAAGTGTGATTCTTGGAATCAAATTGATTCAGTCCACTGAAGGAATAACCTTGACTCAATCTCATTATATAGAGAAATCTATACTTGAGAAATATGGTTATTCACAGTGTAGAATCGCTAGTACACCTTATGATTCGAAAGTTTCCCTTGTCAAGAATACTTCAGGAGTGCCTGTGTCTCAGTTAAGGTATTCTCAGATTATTGGGAGCTTGCAATATCTTGCTAACTGTACTAGACCAGATATTTCATATTCTGTGTCTAAATTGGCTAGATATACAAGCTGTCCAAACAGAACTCATTGGGATGCTCTTGATAGAGTACTTAGATATCTGAAAGGCACAATGTACCTTAGTTTACACTACAGGAGGTTTCCTGGTGTACTTGAAGGGTACAGTGATGCAAGTTGGATAGCTAAGAAGTCTGGTTCCAATGGAGTGACTGGATATGTGTTTACCCTTGCGGGTGGAGCAGTATCCTGGAAGTCGACTAGATAGACTATTGTGACTCGGTCGACATTTGAGGCTGAGCTGTGTGCACTTGATGCCACTGGGACGGAGGCTGAATGGCTACATGGGCTTATGTCCACGTTACCTGTAGTAAGCAGACCGCTTCCTGCGATTGCTATTCATTGTGATAGTCGAACAACTATTGACAAGATTAGCAGTAAAAAGCATAATGCTAAAACAAAGAGACACATCCAAGTTAGACTTAAGTCTATAAGGGGGTTAGTGTCTGACAGGATTATAGCTATAGAGTTCATAGGAACTCAGAATAATATAGCTGATCCTTTGACTAAAGGACTGGAACCTGCAGTAGTCCTTAAGTCAAGGTTGGGGATGGGACTGTCAACCCATCATAATTCATCAACAGTGGGAACCCAATACACATGAGAGGAGATCCCTCGAAGTGTATTCAATGTGGTAATAACAAGCTGTAAGGGTGAATTGGTAGTACCTTTGCTACATAGATGATACTCATGTATCTGAGTCTATCCCCTGTAAACCTAGAAGGTACTGTGACTGCTAAGAAAGTAAGAGTGTTACAACTCTGAATGGGATCAAGTCGTTAGACGAGATATTAGCAGTATATCTCTGGAGATGCCCAGCTAAGCGAATGTAATTGTGTGGTCGCAATTAGAGGAAAGGGTTATTCCTTGAAGCATTCGACGAACAGGATCGAGACATGACCATTAATGTCTCAAAGCCGTAGATTGGCTCCATAGCCGTTGATTTGTTGTTGTCTATGGAAAGTGGTAACACCCAACGGATTAAGATTCAAGGTGCAATATTCCATCTGAATCCGGTAGCCATTGAAGTAGAGAACTTAGGAGGGTTCAAACCCGGAAGGGTACCGACTCTGAAAAACAAGTCATGATGAGAAACCTGAAACGCATTTCTGTATGGATTTGTGGGGGATTGTTAGAAAATGGAGTTATTAAGTTCATAATTTTATTATGTTCTTGTTGTTAATTCCATAATCTAATGATTGGAAGTTGGTTCTAGATATCGGGACTTAAACTTTCATGTATGGGTTTAAGAATTTTCTTAATGAAATCCATAAGAGAAATGAAGTTGAAGTTAGTAGCTTGGAAAAGCTTGTTTTGAGAATGTGTTTGTCCCACATAGAAAGAAATAAAAGGGGTGTTGGCTTTATATAGTATAACACACATGGGTAGTGCATAACTACTAAGGTGTGTTATGGTGCGTGGTGTTCTCACGAGCCCACGCGCGCCGCCGCCGCCGCCGCCCCGCCCCGCCACGCCTCGGCTCGGCACGTCACGTCACGTCACGGGACGGGTCGAAGGGCGAATGTCTCGGCGTCTCGCGTACGCGAGGCGACCTGGGCGGGGAATTTTATTTCGTATCGATTTAATATAATATTTTAATTAGAATTTATTTATCAGTTGGGCTGGGTTGTGTCTGTTGGGCTATTGGACTGGGTCGGATTGCATAATTGGGCTAAGTCAGATACAATGAACCTGGACTTGTAACTGATGATATATATTCAGAAATTAAAGTATATATATATAAAACGGATGGTTTAATGTGTGGATTAATATATATCAGCTGTTACATTATAATAAATCAGCTGTTACGATTTATTTTAAATGTGCAGTTTAAATTCATATATTAAATTTGGGGTGGTCAGTTACACTTAGCCTCTAGTATAAATAAAGGACTAAGCTGCTGAGTTTCACACACCACACCCTACATTCTCTTCTCCTCTTCCTCTCTGCTCTCTCTCCCAAACACAAGTCAGTCAGCAGTTGGTTTTCCGGCGAGTGAGGAGCTAGTCGTGGTTGAGCTTCGAAGGTGCTGTAATTCAAAGCTCTGAGCTGTTTTATCCTGGAGGAGGTGTTGCAAGCATTCCCAGTGCAGCAGGTGGGGGCAATAATCTCTTCAAGAGCAGTCAGGTCTTCGTATAAGGCCTGACGACTCAGCTGTTCTTGTAATTTTCTTGTTGTACATATTTTTGCCTCAAGCTATGGCTACTGGTACAACTTCTTTCCTTCCTCTAGTTTTACAGTCACTGACATGCATGTATTTTACCTTCACGTTTTGTTTCAACTTGCTTGGCCTTGGCTTGTTTAATATGATATATAACTGCCTCTATGTTGCTATAATAATCAGTATTTCCAACAGAGTCGATCCGAATTTTGTTCCGATCTAGTCTAGCTTGAATACTCTTTTTCTTAAAGTGAATTTAACCGTAGTTTTTAGTAGAATGAAAGTGATATTTAAGATCGAATCGCTAAATAAAAGAGCCGAATACGAGTTTGCTCACGAACATTTCGAATCGAACGGAACACAAACCGAATTCGAATTCAGTTATTCACTTAGTAATTCACATGTTTTTATCTCAACCAAATCTAAATTTTAAAATGATTTACGCTATTCAAAATTTTACACAGTAAAATTACAATCACTTATTATTTTTCCTTTTATTTCATTAATATCAAGTCCTAAACATAATCAATTTTATATCCACTATTATTTTTTATTTTTAATATTGAATCCATAAACATAACACATTGTTTTAAAAAATCATAAAGCATACAATTTAAAATTAAATATAACTAAATTTTATAAATAATTTAGTTCATTTAATATCAAAAATTAATGTGCAGGAGTTCAATATTTTACAATATTCATTACTTTTCATAATTGATGCTTTTATTTATTCTAAAAAGGCTGACAAGTTAATTTTTGTTTACTCAAGAAATTGAACCTTAATATATTACCGAAATTATGATAATTTGATCTTTGACTGCTAAATTACAATAAATCTCGTATATTAACTATATAGGTGATATAATTCATCATTCGCTAACCATGATTTTAAGTAAAAATAAAATCTAATTTAAGTTTTTGATTGAAAAATTGAGTATCTTGATATTTATATTCATAAAACATCTTATTTTATATCAATTTAAATGAAACAAGTTGAGTTTAACGACTTTAAGCTGAATTCGAGCCGATCCGAACAAAAATAGCTGACTCGAGTCCATCAAGCGTAAAGTTCAGTTTGAACTCATTCTGGTATCGATAACATTTTCATGTTCAGGTGTGGGTTCGGCTTATTTACGAACCGAACAAAATTTACCTAAAATGAGCCGGACTTGAATTTTTTTCATTATTTTAAAATTTATAAATATTGTTACAGATAGAATTTTATTTATATTCATGTTTTAAAATATTATCAAAAAATTAGTTAGTACGCAAGAAAATCATTAGTAAAACTAGTTGATAACACATGTGAATCACGGGCTGAGATCAAAATATTAATATTAAAATAACGATAAAAAATAATTCTAAATTATAATTAAAATAAATAATAAATAAAATTGTACTATTATTGCAATTTCTTTTTTAAAATCATATGTAGTTTTCATTAACTCAAATTTTATTAGAACAACAAACTTAACATTATTATGTCTCTGTTGTTCGAAAAGATATAACTAATATTTTATATTAAAACTTTAGTCATGCCATGAATAACACGATTGAAAGACAATTTAACAAAATATTAAATCAATATTACATTAGTTGCATATTATATTTCTTATTGTTAGCTGCATTTATGTTTTTATATAATTTGTGATCACATATTTTATCTAATAAATATTCTTTATGTATGCGTAACTTTGTATTCGGCGCTAAAATAGATTTTTATAAGAATGAATTTAGAAATTACAATCTGTATACGATTCCATTTATAAAAAATAAATAAATACGTGGTATATAACAATTTAAAAAGGTTAAAATACTACACATAGAATTATAAGTCATATAGGAATAAAAAAAGAATAATAATGATATAATTAGAGCTGTAGTAAGATTTAAAAAGGGGTGAAACCAAAATTTCGTGAAACCGAGAAGGGATGAAACCAAAGTACCCTTTAAAGATGGTTTCCCTTATTGCTAACAACTAGTAGACAACCCGTGCTAAGCACGGACCGAGATCAAAATATCAATATTTAATAATGATTATAAAAATTTATTTTAAGTTTTTATTAAAATATATAATAAATAAAATTGTACGACTATTGCAATTTTCATTTTTAAATTATAGGTAGTTTTCATTAATTCAAATCTTATTATAACAACAAACTCAACGTTATTATGTATCTATTGTTCAAAAAGACATAACTAATATTTTACATCAAAACTTTAGTCGCGACACGATTGATGGATAATTTAACAAAAAATTAAATCAACATCACTAAGTAATTGCATATTAAATTTCTTATTGTTAGCTGAATTTGTGTTTTTATATATTTTGTGATTGCATAATTTTTTCTGATAAAATATTCATTATGTATGTATAAATTTACAATTGGTGCTAAAATAACATTCTATAGGTATGAATCTAGAAATTACAATGTATATACGATTTTGTTTATATGAAAACAATATAAATATGTGGTATATAAGAATCAAAAAACGGGTAAAGTATTACATATAGAATTATAACTCTGATGTATTATGCATAATGCACCCAAGTGAAGATTGAAATTCACATTAATTTGGATGATCTGAATTCGGAATGGAAGTTTGCTGATTTCAAATCTCAACAGTTATTAATAAATAATAAGCAAATGCAGAAGGTTCGGTACCAGAAAAATCGAAGCATAAGCACAATCTTGTAACCAACTTATGGAGACTCTGTTGAAACATTCTAAACTTTTATTTCCGACAAGCAGAAAATGAAACAATCTGAACACGATCTTAATTTGTGAGTTGTATTTTCAGTGTCTACTTGGCCGGTTTAGGTTATAATATTTGTGCAATAGATGAATATATGTACTAATGTATTCTCACATTGCTATCCTGAATGTAGTGTAACTCAGGTGATAGGCTATTTGAGTTTGTAAACAAAATTCCACAGGTTGGTCCTTGTTATGATTCTCGTGCTGGTGAATCAAGTTATGAATTAGAAGCTTCATAATATGAACCCCGGCCTAATGTATTCAGATTAAGAACTGTAGTTGAGTTAATCATAGATCTAAAATTGTTGAATAATTAATTGGCAGGTTGCCCTTGAGTTGATCCACAACTTGGGGAATGTAAGTTCTGTCTTGCTAACACTTAACATGAAGTCTGTATGATCGCAAGACAAGAATTTGTAGCTCTGGGAGAAAAACTAGCCATAGAGTAAATGTGTCACTCATTTTCAAGATCAAGGATCTTAAACGCTTGCATTTCGCCAATGCTAGGGGTATCGGCTCTTCAAAGCCTTTGCTGTTTATGTCAAAAGTCGTCAGTTGACAGCTATTTGTGAAAGTTGGTTCTATTTTCACTTGACTTCGCAGCAGATCACAAGGTATGCACCATGTATGCCAGGTCTCTCGATCTCCTATAGGTGTTGTTTTCTCATCAAAGTCAACTTGGATAGAAATTCACATTCCACACAACTTTCTGGTGGTTGTCAAATGAATGCCTCTAATTAGGTAAGCTGAGCGCTTTCAGGAAGGACCACAATGCAATTGCACATGTAGCTGGTAGTGAATTCTCCATTTGGGACCGAGTCGATCACAAATGTGCCAGTACATTCTAGACAACCACAAACACCTATGACACCAGTACCTTGATGCAATTTCTAGTACGGAGGACAACTGATTGCCTTGTACAGCTGCAACAAGTAGAAATGATTACTTAGATGCTGCTCCACTTTGGAGTACATAAAATGCATGTACAGAGCTAATCAGAAATAGTTTTATCTTTTCGATAGCAGTTTTATTTTTTCGATAACAGTTTTAAGTCTAATTTAGCTGCATTATGAAACAGTTTGAGGTAAACACTGGAAGTTCTTAAAGTTTCATCAAACGATTGCAATATTATAAGAGATGAGCTCAATTTTGTTTGCTTAGAATCTAGTCACAAAATTAGCAGCAAGATGCATATTCTGATGATCAAGTTTTGGACAATTGTGAATGTGATGGCAAGTCCACCAGAGGTTGCACTTCTGATTAGTTTGACCCTATTCATAATTCAAATTGAAAAGAAAAACCTACAGTCCAAACTTTTAAAAAAATGGACAAAGCAAGATTTATTTATATTTTTTCTTGGCAGAATCAAAATATCAAAAAAGTTTTAAAATAATAAAGATTTTTTTTAAATATCCAGATAAAGCCGTACTTGGTCCTAGAATTAAAAAAGACTGAATTTACTAGATTCCTAATAAAATAGATGTAAAATAGGGAATTTGTCACAAACATGTTTATTCGAGTATGGACACATCTTTATGGAGTATGGACACATCCTTTGTCGAAAGAATGATGGTAAATCTAGAGCCGGATTTTGTCCGAATCGAGTCAAGTTTGACTTACTTCTAAAAATGAGTTTATCCAAATTTTTTATTCAAACGAAAGTGATGTTTAAGATTGATTTAGTGATAAACGAGCTTCCTTACGATCATTTCAAATTAAACTAAACACGAATCTCTTCTATATATAATAGGAGAATAAGGGGATAATTAGTGAGATTAAAAAGTCTCATTGAAAAGACTAAGCTACCCCTGTTTTTAATATTTATATAAAAAATGTGCTTTGTGGGAATCGAACTCGAGATATTATATTCACCTGTACAACCTCATACCACTATACCATATTGTCACATGTGCTTTTTATCATACACATAATATGTAACTGTGCTAAATGAATATTTTATTTAACTTTAAAGATAATTACTTGAATTCCGAAAAAAAGATAGATACTTGAATATTTGTACGGTTAATTTTAAAGAATTGAATTCCGGATACAAAATTAGACATAGTACATAAATGAATTATTATATTATTTATTAATCTTTTTTTTAGTTTGAAAATGTATCTCATATATTTTTAACGTATTTTATTATTATAAAAAGTAATTAAAATGTACATTTAAATTTTTTAAAGAAAATACTGAAATAGGATTGCTTATATAAAAATAATCTAGAATGGTATTACATATTTAGATGAATTCGAATTATAATGGGTCAATGCATTTTAGTTTATTTCAAATTTGAAATCACAACTTGGTCCATTCTTCAAAAAATACTAGAAATTTGACTACATGACCCGGCCGAAAAATATCGTCACATTTTGCTTTTATTAAATTTAAATTACAAGTCCGGCGAGAATATTTTACCAATAATGTAATTTTTTTAATATCTTATGTTAATATAAAATTAATGTGTTTGATGTGTTTATAAGATCAAGTCAATTGATTATTTGAATTAAAATTACTAACTTCAGTGGTAGCGCATTATTATTTTTGGGACTTGTCCCGATTTAAAAAATATTCAAAATTTGATATGAGATCTCACGAGATTTGTTAAAACTATGATATTATATTAAATCGATTTATTTTTCATTTTTCACTTAAAAAAATTAGCTTTTTAAAAAGAATTCTTTTAGATAAGTAATATTCATTGATCAAGATAATATTGTACAAATATTTTGAATTATTTTAATATTTTGAATTATTCAAATAAAAGTTATATCTATGCTATATTGTAACATTTGATTCAATGCATTTTATACTATTTAAAGAAAAAGTATATATTGTTTAATAATCTGAATGAATTAACCAATTCAACTGATATTTATAAAACTTTATCGAATTGAAAAATATTTGATTTTAGGAGAATTGTATACAATGTTATCAAATTATTATATGAAGAAATATTAGAGTAGTAATGAAAGGAACTTAAAAATGGTTTAAATGACGATATAATTATAATTTTTTCTTGAAAAATAATCATGAATATCAATAATAAGTCTTTATAATATATAATTTATTTTTATGTTACAACCATGATTGATACTCAGTTGCATAAAAACTAAATATAGATTGTTTGTCGGTGATAATATGAATACTCCATATAAATTATTGCAATTTATTTAATTCATAATTTTAATTTTTGAATAATTATAAATGCATGTTATTTAAGTAATCATTTGTCTCGCTAGATGTTAATAATGATTATACATGTACATAAATCAGATATTTAGTATATAAATAATTGAAACCATCATAATTTTCATGCTGACACACACATATATAACTTTATGTTAATTTGGTAACCGTGGTGTAAATCAAAAACTAACATTTTCCATGTATACATACGTTGAATTTCAAAAACTAACATTTTTCATTAAAATCAACTTTTATATTAACAATAGTGTAAATTTTACATTATTGTATATTATGATTGCAAGTCATCATGACCTCAGTTATGCATTTTTTTATCTTTTTAAATTGAGTAAGTTAATTGTAAGTTAGTAGTGAACTCAGTAATAATATAGAACAATACATATAGTTTATTTAAAAAAAATTCAAAAATTTTGGTCAACTCTGTATTCAACATATATTTTATCTTTAAACTTTTTATTTGTAAACATATTAACAACATTTTACAGATTAAGTATAATCGTTTCGTTTTAAACGTACACTGACTACCCTGTTTATATTCATTTATTAAATACAAATTATACAACACAAACAACAATATATATATATATATATTGCTTAATGAGTTGTATTTTAAACATTGTGTAATTTGATATTGACTTTTATAAAAATAATAAACATTGATAAACAATCAATCGGTATCTGATATACGTTAAACATTGTACAACATTTACAGATAAGAAAATAATTAAAAATATTATAATTGCATGATGCATAAAAAAATTCTAGAAAATTACCCGTGCATTTCACGGGTTATTATGCTAGTTAAATTTTAGCTAAGACCCAAGTCGAGTTGTATTATGGATCAAAATCTAAAGTATAATAATTGACGTATTTACTACTAGGAAACGTGAGCTTCGAGGCTCGATTTGACTGCTCTTGTGTTTTGTGACTCAATCTACCTTAACAAGATGCCTAAGTACCTTGCTGATTGCGAAGGATCAAGTCAAAAAACGTAGTTCTGATCGGTGGGGTGAGGCCCCTTATATAGATGTTGGGAGTCCTTGAATTGGACTTGGGTTATGAGACTTGGTGGGCAAGTCTCAGAATTAGAATGGACTTTGGAGTCCAATATGGTAGGAAACTGATTCCTTATCCTTCTAGGTCCCTTGGAGACTAATCTTCAAGGATTTATGTCCTTATTGGGACTCTTCTTAACAGCTGATTTTTCTCTTATTAATTAATTATGAAATTAATTAATTATTCAGGGTTTTGGGCCTTCTTTGTTCCATCAGGCCTGATCTGGTCCATCAGGCCTGATCAATGTGTTAACCTTTTTGGTCTGAATGTCATACATCTTTCTATTGGGCCTTGTAGCCCAAATCATGTGTAATTAATGCAATATTTAATTACATAATCAGGATTTATTTATTCCCTATCATTTGCCACCCAACTTTTGGGAAACAGTGACTAGGTTTCACAGAATTTAAGTTCATTCGTTCCCTTACAGGGTATCATTTTGCATAAAGTGTGGAGCGACCTACACATTTACAATGATTTGCTTTAATTCCTATTATTTAGGAATTTATCTTAATTTCCAGGAATTTTGCCTGAATTTTCTAGTTTTTTCCCTCAATTCTGGGATTTACCCTTAATTTTATGGATTTTCCCCTCAATTCTGGGATTTTTCCTTAATTTTCAGGAATTTTTCTCTTAATTCTGGGATTTTTCCTTAATTTTTAGGAATTTTTCATAAACATTTTCTAACTTTCACCCCTTTTTCGACCTTTCGACTAGGATCCTAGTCGAATTTTGGGCCAGCCTTTTAATCATGGTCGAAGGATTTCGACTAGGTTCCACGACCTGAATTTCGACTAGGATCCTAGTCGAACCTTCGACCTGGATTTTGGTCGAAAATTCCATCCTTATTTGATTCCCGTTCGCAAGGTTTCGACTAGGAATCACGACCAGGGTTTCGACCTAGATCCTAGTCGAACCTACGACCTGGATTTTGGTCGAAAATTCCATCCTTATTTGATTCCTGTTCGCAAGGTTTCGACTAGGAATCACGACCAGGGTTTCGACCTCAATCCTGGTCTTATTTTTTTTTTTTATCGTAGGTAACCCGCAGCCGCTACCCTTCGGGTGCGCACTGGGTAAACCCTACGGGTTCACGTAATAGCCTGCAAACCACGTGAACCAAGGTAAACCGCATTTAAGCGACATGCTCTGGCTCAGGAGGCATAATCATAAATTCTCCTCCCGTGGAATTCGAACCTGTGATCAAGAGGTTAGTTTTCCTCTCTTTAACCAACTGAGCCAACCCTTGCGGGCAATCCTGGTCTTATTGTTAAGTGCTTTTCTGGCTTCTGTTCGAAAGAATTCGAATAGGATTTACGACCTCAAATTCGACCTCAATCCTGGTCTTTATTGGGCTTTTCCTAATCCAACTTGGATTGGGCCTTGTTTGGGCCTTTACTTTTCCAAATCCTTTTTGGATTTGGGCCTCCACTTTTCCAAATCCTTTTTGGATTTGGGCCTCCACTTTTCCAAATCCTTTTTGGATTTGGGCCTTGTTTTTTCAAATTCTTTTTGGATCTGGGCCTTGTTTTTTTAAATCCTTTTTGTATTTGGGCCTTGTTTGGGCCTTTACTTTTCCAAATCCTTTTTGGATTTGGGCCTCCACTTTTCCAAATCCTTTTTGGATTTGGGAATTGTTTTTTCAAATCCTTTTTGGATTTGGGCCTTATTTTTTCAAATCCTTTTTGGATTTGGGCCTTGTTTGGGCCTTAAGAATTATTGAAGATATTTTGGAAGGTTCCAGAACTTAAAAGATATTCTGGAACACTCCGGAATCTGGGCTTTTTTCTTTGGGCCTCCAGCTTAGTGGGCCTTTTGCCCTTTCATCTTCCCTTTTCCTCCTATATAAAGGAGTGACTAGGGTCACTCATTTCTCACTTTCTCATTTCTGAATTCTCTTTCTCTTTTCTTCTCTTAGAGATCTCGGAGAGATTACTGTAGGTCGGAGATTTTGAGCCCCAAAGCCTCCTTCAAGCCAGCCCCTTTTTACCGCATTACTCCAGGTAAATACCTTTCCCTGATCTTTTGTTCATTTTTGCATAGTTTGTGTTTAAAATTGTCTTCTTTTATGCCCCTTTTCAGATGGCTGATAAGAAAATGACTCGTTTGGCCAAGATGAGCGTGACCAAAAGGTCTAATGAGTTACCTATTCGGTCAAGGTACACTTCCTTGATTGACATGATCAACACTCGAAGGGATGAGTACCCATCTAATGCGCATCTGGACGCGCATGATCACATCAGCCTCTTCAGGGATGCGAAGGAATTGGATAAGTTGACAACTTATTTCAAGATAAAGGAACCCTTCAAACTGGTTCTTGCGGGTCCGGTTAACAGGGCCTGTCAATGGAAGAAAGACGCTCTATGCGTCTACAGGGACACTCTAAGGGCAAGTATTAGACTCCCTTTTCATCCATTTATCCCTGTTTTGCTAGCTGATGTGGGCATCAGCCCTTGCCAACTCCCTCCAAACTCTTGGAGGTTGATTCTTTGTTACTTCTCGTAATGTGCCAAACATGATCTTCCTACTTCGGTTGCTGTGTTTAGAAAGATTTTTCAGTTCAAGAACAACCCGGACAAGAATCCGGGGTGGGTTTCTTTGAACCAACGCCCCACTGTTCCCCATATTATGAATGGGAAGTCCATCCCCGACAATAACTTGGGGTGGCAGAAGGATTTTCTGTACGTCATTTGGGAGGGCGGCGATTGGGGCACCTTCTTTCGCTCGTCATTTGGGCAAGCTGTGGATGGGAGCCCGAATGACATAGTTTTATCCGAGGAGGAGACCAGGGCCTTCAACCTCCTTATCCAGGATAATGGGACATCCCACTCCTGGGATCTAATCAGGGAGACTGTTCTTGTGGAACGTGGGCTTTTTCCCGTTCCTAAAAAAGGTACGTTTTCTTCTTTCTCTAGTTGTCTTCATCTCTCCCACTTTCTACTTTACTAACTTCTCAACCCTCTTCACGTATTCGTTACAGTTGCAGAGAAAATCGAAGAGGCTACCAAGCCTAAAAACCTGGAAACGACCAGGATGAAATGCGTCGGGAAGGTCTTTAAGGACCCGCACCTTGGGGATCGCTTCCCAGAGTTCCTTCTCCAGGCGAAGGAAGGAGACGTGGAGGTCCCCAGCCAACCCTTGCGTACAAAACAAAGACCGGGGGCCTTCTTCCAGCCTGCCTGGGGGATTCGGGGGAAGGATTCGATTGTTGGAAACACAGCGCTTGCCAAGGAATGGTCCATGCATTCCGTTTCTCATGTAGATTATCATGACCTTGTCCTTCAACAGGACTTGGAAGCTAACGAGCTTTTCGGAGCTCAGGCCTTGGCGACGGTATATCTTTTTCTTTTGGTATCCATGGTTTTCTGTCATAATTTTTCTCATTTATTACTTTTCCTTTTGTTTCTTGTAGGCGAACGTCCACTTTTAAGGGGCAATTCACCAAGCCAAGGCTTGGAAAGTTGGTCTAGAAGACACCAATAAGAAGCTGGAGGAGGCTAACCAGCATATAGAGGCTCTTGAAGCCCAACTTGCCTCCTCAACTTCAGATCTTAAAATGGCCCGGGCTGAGATTGTTATTCCCAAGGCTCAAAAAGACAAAGCCTTTGACAGCTGATGGATACTCAGGAATTCAAGGATTTGATGGTAGAGCACAATGCCCTCCTCCATCCGGTCAGTTATAAAGAAGGCTGGGACGCTGCTGTAGAGGCTATCCAGGACGAGTTTCCTGAGGTCCTTGAACAGTCTTCCTTCCCCTGCCATGTGCAAGTCCTAGCACATGGGGGCGTTACAGATAAGCTCGCCGATCTGATTAAGGATGGACCTTCAGTGTTCCCGATTAGAGCGCCATTAGGAAGCCAGGGCCAAGGCCAAAAAAGGAAGGAACCTGAATCCAGCTCTGAAGAGGAGGAATCTTCTTCTAAGGAGGAAACTGAGCCTATTATAAAGAAGGCCAGGGTAGAAGAGCCTTCAAAACCAGCGTCCCATGTGACATCCAAAGCGTCCGAGGGTAGTTCCGAAGAGACCTCTGCGGAGACTTCTGAAGAGACTTCCGTGGGACCAACTCAAGGGACATCCGAGGAGACTTCGGATAGTGGTTCTGAAGAATCTGAGCCTTCTAAGGCCTAAGTTCTTTGCATTGTTATATATTTTTCTTTTTAGACAATATCGAACTTTGTAATTGACTTTTGTTATTTTCACTTGTATTGTCCAAGTATTATCATGTTTTTCCGAGTTTTCAAACTCAAGTTTATAACTTGGTTTTATCCTTCACAATGTATCAATCTAATAGGATAGATTAAGCTGAATGCTTTTTATTATAACTTGGTATTCTTGATACCTTACACGAGATGGGTTCAACCCTGATAAAACTAAACATATCCTATATTGAATATATAAAGATCCTAAGCAAACAAAGTTTCAAGGTGCATTTAAACCTACTCGTCATTCCGACAAGTGAGAATCGAGCTTTAACTATTTTACACATAGTAAACCTTCAGGTTTTGGGCATGCCAAGTTCTCGGGACTTCAAAACCATCCATATTCTCCAGCTTGTAGGTTCCTCTACCCTGAACGCTCTTGACTTTGTACGGCCCTTCCCAATTTGGGGCAAGTTTCCCTTTTTGCCCTACACCAGAAGCTTCCACTTTCCTCAAGACTAAGTCACCTTTTTTAAAGAACCTTTCTTTAGAACGAAGCTTTTTTCTGATATTCCACTATCTTCGCATGTGCCTCATCTCGTACTTCATTAATTAGATCCAGGGCTAACCTTTGCCCTTCTTCATTTTCCTCAGCATTGAAAGCTTGAATCCTGGGGGAGGAATGTGATATTTCCATAGGAGCAACTGCTTCTGCCCCATATTCTAACATGAAGGGAGTTGCTCCAGTCGTGACTCTACAGGTAGTCCTATAGGCCCATAGTATGGGGAATATCTCATCCACCCAATTATTCCTTGACTTTTCGATCCTCTTCTTTAGTCCATCCAGGATTATCCGATTCGCCACTTCTGCTTGCCTATTGGCTTGCGGGTGAGCCACAGAGGTGAATCGTAATTCAATTTCATTCTCCTCACAATACTTCTTGAATTCCTCATTGTTGAACTGTGTTCCATTGTCAGTGACTAGGATGCGGGGAATTCCATACCGGCACATGATATTTTCCCACAGGAATTGTGCAACCTGTTTAGTTGTGATCTTGGCCTAGGGCTTGGCTTCAATCCACTTAGTAAAATAATCAATGGCTACAATCAGGAACTTCCTTTGTGTCGTGGCCATGGGGAAAGGCCCAAGTATATCCATTCCTCTCATAGCAAAGGGGATAGGTGAGTTGATGGAAGTCAGCATCTCGGGGGGTTGTCTAACGACAGGTGCATGCTTCTGGCAGCGGTCACACTTCTTCACATATTCTTTGGCATCGACCATCATTTCTGGCCAATAGAAGCCTAAACGGGTTATCTTATGAGCTAGCGCTCTGCCCCCCAAGTATTGCCCACATATGCCTTCATGTACTTCTTCAAGAGCCAAACGTGCCTCATCGGGCCTGAGACACCTTAAGTAAGGAACCACAAAAGATCTTTTATACAAAATCCCATCTATCAAAGAGTATCTTAGTGCTAGAACAGCCAACTTTCGTGCTTTAGTAGCATCGTTTGGCAACCATCCGGTTTGAATATGAGCCTTAATGGGATCTATCCATGACGTCCCCAGAGCTATAGGAGCTACAAGCTTAACATCAACGCTCCGTGTCTTCAGAACACGGAAGTATACACATCCTGAAATTTCCTCTATTTCAGATGAAGCAAACTTTGATAATGCACCTGCCTTAGCATTTTCCTCCCTCGGAATGTGTTCAACATGGCATTCATCGAATTGGGTCATCACATCCCTCACTAGGCGGACGTACTTAGCCATCGTATCATCCCTTGCCTCAAACTCTCCCTTTACCTGGGATATGACCATCTTTCAGTCTCCACAGACCTTTAAGTTCTTGACTCTAAGTGTCCCTGCTAAGCCAAGGCTAGCTATCAGAGCTTCATATTCTGCCTCATTATTTGTGGTTGGGAAGTCTAACTTCATAGCATATTCAATCAAGAACCCATCAGGGCTTTGTAAAACTAACCCTGCTCCACTTGAATTTGTTTTTGATGCTCCATCAAAATAGAGAACCCAATATTCCTTCTCCTTATCAACTTTTTCCTTGTCCTCCTTATCAACTTCCTTGTCTTGAGGTATGGTACCTCCCTGCCCCCAACTTCTTGGTTGGGTATGGTACATTCCACTACGAAGTCAGCCAATGTGTGGGCTTTTATTTCCATTCGCGGCTTATACTTGATATCGAATTCTCCCAGATCTATTGCCCACTTGATCAACCTTCCACTAGCCTTGGGACTATGAATGATATTTCTCAGGGGTTGATTTGTTAGCACCTCAATTTGATGAGCCTGAAAGTAAGGACGTAACTTTCTTGAAGCCATTACCAAGGCTAAAGCAAACCTCTCAAATAGGTGAATAATTTAATTCAGCTTCATGCAAAATTTTGCTGACATAGTATACATAATTCTGGATTTTCAGTTCCTCCTTAACCAATACAGCGCTCAAGGCGTTCTTTGAAATGACCAAGTACAAGTATAAAACTTCATTCAAAGCTGGCTTGGCCAACAACAGGGCTTGAGCCATATATTCCTTTAACTCTTCGAATGCCTTCTGGCTTTCTTCACTCCATACAAAATCCTTAACCTTCTTTAATGACTTGAAGAATGATTAGCACTTATCCCCAGACTTGGAGATGAATCGTCACAGCGCAACAACCCTTCCTGTGAGATTCTGAACATCTTTGATAGTTTTTGATGGTTCCATGTCCAGGATTGCTTTTATTTTATCAGGATTGGCCTCAATTCCTCTCTTGGAGACCATTAATCCCAAAAAATTTCCAGATCCCTACTCCGAAAGCATACTTCGTAGGATTTAACATCATCTTGTGGCACCTCAGGACCTCGAAAGCTTCCCTTAAATGGGTTATATGATCAGTCTATACTAGACTCTTGACTAACATGTCATCAACATAGACTTCCATAGTCTTGCCAATAAGATCCTTAAAAATTTTATTCACCAACCTCTGATAGGTGGCTCCTGCATTCTTGAGACCAAATGCCATAACAAGATAACAATAAACACCATAGTCAGTGATAAATGATACCTTTGGAATGTCATCTTTATGCATCTTGATCTAATTGTATCCACTAAATCCATCCATGAAGCTCAGCATTTCATGCCCAACAGTGGCATCTATCAAAGTATCAATCCTTGGTAATGGGAAACAGTCCTTAGGACAGGCATCGTTCAGATCAGTGAAGTCCACACACATCCTCCATTTTCTATTGACCTTCTTCACCATTACAGGGTTTGCTAACCATTCCGGAAATTGAATCTCCTCAATAAAACCAGCTTCTAAGAGCTTCTCTACTTCCTGTTTTATAGCTTCTTACCTTTCGGGAGCAAAACTTCTTTTCTTTTGCTTCACTATCTTCCGATTTGGGTCCACATTCAGCTTGTGGGTAATCAGTTCCGGGTCTATGCCTGGCATATCAGCTGCTGACCATTAAAATACGTCACTATTTTCTTGCAAAAATTTCACCAACTTCCCTCTAAGGGGCTCCTCGAGTGTGGCTCCGATGAAAGTCACCCACTCAGGATCCTCGAGGGCTAAGGGAATCGAAACCAAGTCTTCTGTTGGCTTTCCTCTTTTCTCATCATTCTCTCGGATATCCAGATCTTCAATAGGAAGAACCTGCCCCCCAACTCCATCTGCCCTCAAAGAGGCCACATAACAACTTCTAGCCATTTTTTGATCTCCTCTTTCTTCTCCGATCCCTCCCGGGTGGGAAACTTCATAACTGGATGGTAGGAAGAAGGGACTGCCTTGAAGGCGTGTATCCCTGTTCTTTCCATGATAGCGTTGTAAGTCGAACTAGCCTTCACCACCACAAAGTCCAACATTTGAGTTGCTTGCCTTGGTTCATGTCCTATGGTTGTTGGCAGCTTGATTATCCCTTCCACGGGGCACTCTACTCCCGCAAATCCATATATCGGCATGTCGGTTGGGGTTAATTGGGAGTCATTATATCCCATCCTTAAAAACGTGTCATGGAGCAAGATATCCATTGAAGAACCATTATCCACAAGGACCCTCCTCACCGGGCTGTTTCCTATTATCGGGGTTATGACCAGCGGGTCGTCATGGGGAAATTTCACACCCTCCATATTAGAAACATCAAAAGATATTGTCATTCCTGTCCTGGACCTCTTCGGGGCTTCCCCAACAATATGTATAACTTATCGGGCATACACTTTCCTGGAGTTCTTGGATAATCCAGCAGCAGTTGGTCCTCTAAAAATTGTGTTTATCACAGGCCCTCGGGGTCGCGGTCCTCCGAAGATTGTGTTTATCACCGGTCCTCTAGGTTGAGGATTTCGCCCCTGATCATCTTGGTCCCTCCGACGATCTTCAAAGCTCCTTCTTCCATTGTTACTCCTTTCCCCTCCTTCTCCAGTGTATTTGTTCAATCTCCCTTTTTTAATAAGGAACTCAATTTCATCTTTCAGTTGCCTACACTCATCGGTGTCATGACCAACATCCTTGTAAAATATACAATACTTGCTCTTATCTAACTTGGCAGGATCGGCCTTCAAGGGCGAATGTCTCGATCTTTCTCGATTTCCATTAAAATATGGCTTCTTGGAGCATTCAGCTTAGCGTACTCAGTGAACTTTTTTCCAGGTCCTCCCTTCTTCGGGGTTGAGTCATTGTTTTGCTCAGTTCTAGGATACTTGTCCTTTGCAATATATTCCAGATCGGTTTTCCACTTCTTGCCTCCAGCGGGCTCGTTACTTACTACAGTTTTCCTCATGCTCTCTTCCATCTTGATGTACTTCCCGGCTCTATCTTGGAGCTGCAACATGCTTTCAGGGGGGCGCTTGGCCAATGACATCTTGAAGAACTCATCCCTAGTTCCTTGTTGCAGTGCTATCATGGCTACCTTGTCATCAAGGTCCGGGACTTTTAAAGCTTCCTTTGTGAAACGATTCAGGTAGTCTCTCAAAGTTTCATTCGCTCCCTGCACAATGCTCATGAGGGATGCTGAACTTTTCTCATGCACTCTCCCGCTGATGAACTGCTTAATAAAAGCCTGACTTAACTCTCTGAAGGACCCAATAAAGTTCGGGGGCAAACAACTATACCATCTTTGAGCCATGCCCGGCAGGGTTTGAGGAAAGGCCCGACACTTAATAGCGTCATTCACGGGCTGCAGCAACAGTGCATTAGAGAATGTCCTGACATGGTTGGCGGGATCTCCAGTGCCATCATAAGCTTTGATAGTGGGCATCTTGAACTTCCTTGAGATATGGACATTCATTATCTCTTCAGTAAAATGGTGGGGTAGGATCATTAGGATCTCCAAGGGGAAGAAGATTGCTTGGAACAGCCCTTGGGACAACATCCCTCCATTGTGTCGGACCATCCAGTTCTATGATTGGAGGATGATTTCTCCCCCTAGGTGGTAATGGGGGCCTGGGAGCCTGGTGTGCTTCCAAGTCGCGCTTCAGCCTTTGAATCTCAGCCTCATGAGCCCTGATTCTCTCCTGCACTTCCTGGGGATTCGTCCCTCGGGTGCTCCTGGGACGTTGGTTACCATCAGACATCGGCTCTTTGCCAGCACGCCTTCTTCTTGGGGCTACTTCATCATCTGAAGATTCAGAGTCTCTCTTGGTGTAAGGACCAGAAAGTTCTTGATCCTCAGGGATAAGAGCCAAACCTTGTATATAGGGGGGCGATCGCCCTCGTGCTTCATTTTGCCCAGCATGTCCACTTCCTCCAACCTCGGGGTAAAGGGGCATCCCATATGGGGGTTAGTAGTCACAACAGTTGAATACGCATACCCAATGGGTCAAGAAGTCACAGGTGCATGTAGTTGTTGAAGTTCGGGATTCATACCTTGAGTAGCCGAGGGAATCGTCCCTTGTAGATAAGATTCAGTTGCCCCTATCTGGGCTTCTCCTTGGGTGGCTGCATAAGTTGAATGAGGAGGTACCTCCACGGTTGACGAAATCACTTGGGTTGTCCCTGCTGGTGTTCCTCCTTCGAGGGCTCTAATTGTTCTCCGTGTTCTCGCCATGGTTGTTATTGTGCTTTCCCATAGACGGCGCCAAATGTTATAGATCAAAATCTAAAGTATAATAATTGCTGTATTTACTACTAGGGAACGTGAGCTTCGAGGCTCGATTTGACTGCTCTTGTGTTTCGTGACTCAATCTGCCTTAACAAGATGCCTACGTACCTTGCTGATTGCGAAAGATCAAGTCAAAAAACGTAGATCTGATCGGTGGGGTGAGGCCCCTTATATAGATGTTGGGAGTCCTTGAATTGGACTTGGGTTAGGAGACTTGGTGGGAAAGTCTCAGAATTAGAATGGACTTTGGAGTCCTAAGTGGTAGGAAACTGATTCCTTATCCTTCTAGGTCCCTTGGAGACTAATCTTCAAGGATTTATGTCCTTATTGGGACTCTTCTTAATAGCTGATTTTTCCCTTATTAATTAATTACGAAATTAATTAATTATTCAGGGTTTTGGGCCTTCTTTGTTCCATCAGGCCTGATCTGGTCCATCAGGCCTGATCAATGTGTTAACCTTTTTGGTCTGAATGTCATACATATTTCTATTGGCCTTGTAGCCCAAATCATGTGTAATTAATGCATTATTTAATTATGTAATCAGGATTTATTTATTTCCTATCAAGTTGTTTACTTAGTAATTCGCTTATCTTTCTTCTCAACCAAATCTAATTTTCTAAATAATTTACGCTATTTACAGTCTCACACACGAATCACATTTTTAAATCACATTATTCATGACAATGATATTCACTTAATTTTCTTATATCATTAATATTAAGTCGTAGGCATAATCATTTTTATATCCTTTATTATATTATATTTTTAATATTCAATACATAAACATTATATATTGTCTTAGAAAATAATAAAGCGTATGATGTAAAATTAAATAGGACAAAATTTTACAAGTAATTCCAGTTCAACTAATATCAATAATTAATATGTATTAGTTTAAGTATTTTCTAATGTTCATAACTTTCTACCGTGTGGACGTCGTACGGTGAAAAGATAGGAAGAAAACGTAGTCGAACATCACATCATCGTCGTTATGTTCGGAAACCTTATAGAGTAGAAGAACCGGTAGATTTGACGATGTTACATGATTTTGCCGGTGAAAATTATGAATTTTATGACATTATGGATACAGGAACTATGAATGTAGAAGAAGCTCCAAATGATAGTGCTAAAAAATTGTAGGAGGTTATTGTTGAAAATGGAGCACCTATTTATCCCGGTAATACAAAGTAAACAAGATTAAGTTTTACCACAAAATTATTGGAATTGAAAAATAACTCGCATTGTAGTAATAAAGTTTTTGATAGTTTGCTTAAACTTCTTACGGATGTGTTACCAAAAAAGCATACATTACCCGAAACTTATTATGTAATGAAAAAAATTATGAAGGATTTGAGGGTTGAATATGAAAAAATTGATTTATGTGAGAATGATTGTTTGTTATTTTATGGAGATGACAAGAATAAAGTTGTGTATGATATATGTGGTGATGATCGTTATCGGGATGTTTCTAGGAAAGATGGTAAAAAAATACCAAAAAATCTTAAGACACTTTCCTTTGATTCCTCGACTACAACGCTTATATATGTCGGCACATACATCCGATCACATGAGATGGTACAAAAATAGAGATGTGAAATTAGGAGAAATAAGTCATCCCGCGGATGAAGAAGAGTGGAAAAATTTTGACTGTTGGTATCCATCATTTGCTCAAGAGATTCGTAACATAAGGCTTGGTCTTGCGACCGATGGTTTCAACCCTTTTGGCCCTTCCGAAAAAAAACATATAGTGTGTGGCCCGTGGTGATAGTTGTCTACAATCTTCCACCATCGATGTGTATGAAAAATCCTTATATTTTCATGGCCGATATAGTGCCGGGTACAAATAGCATTGGAAAAGATATTAACGTTTGTCTAAGGCCTCTAATCGATCAATTGAAGACATTGTGGAATACCGGAGTGAAAACATACGACCAATCTTTAAACAAAATTTTACAATGAGAGCGGCTCTTATGTGGACAATTAGTGATTATCCCCCTATGAGTATGATAAGTGGGTGGTCGGGCAAAGGAAAGATGGGATGTCAAGTGTCTTGGAAGTGTGTACGGGTTTCAATTAAAATATTGTGAAAAATTTAGTTTCTATGGCACGAACCGAATATTCCTTGAATCAAATGATCCACTCTGTCAAAAAAGTAATTTGTTTGATAATGAAGAAAGAAGATTATTTCGTGGTCGTTTGTCCGGGGAGGGTGTTAAAGAGTTGCTAGATATTTTAGTTTTTCCACCACCCGGAAAGACTAATTCGAAGGCAAGGAGTGTCAGATACGGGGAAGAGCATCATTGGACTCATGTCCCAATCTTTTACGAACTCCCTTACTGGTCATCACATAATTTACGATATTCAATTGACATCATGCATACGGAAAAATGTTTTTAAAACATTTTTTTTACTATTATGAATGCGGAAAAGTCAAAAGATCATATAAAAGCAAGAGTGGATTGCAAGCATTTTGGGGTGTTACCATATTTGTGGATCGATGAAAAAGGAAAGTCACCTAAAACACCTTATTCCCTTATGAGAAAACAATGTAAACTTATGTGTGAATGGATTAGTGCACTAAAACTTCCAGATGGTTATTCCTTAAATATATCACGTTGTTGCAATGTTGAGGAGTGTACATTTTATGGATTCAAATCGCACGATTGTCATATTTTTCTTCAAAAATTATTGCCTCTTGCAATTCGTGAACTTCTACCGGCGCCTATTGCGGATGCCATCACGATAATTTCTAAATTTTTCCAAGATTTATGCTCATCTGTGGTTACAAAAACCGATTTGGAATTGTTGACGGAGGAATCTGGTAACAACAAAGTTTGAGGTTTCTCGCCGGAATTAAGATCTATGACGGTGGTTCTTCGCCGGAAAATCAAGCGGTGTGTGGTGGTTTGTGGTTGTTTTAGGCTGAGATTGATCAGAGTAAGTGGTGGCTCCCTTATCAGCTCTCCACTTCTTACCCCTCTCAATGTGCCTACGTACCCTTTATATAGGGATCAAGTCTGACATAGTTCTCAGGGAACAAGAAATCTAATGGGCTTAGACTTCTTATTCCTAGGTCCGGTAGAAGCCCATCCAGAATCCATCTTCCGCTAGCTTTATGAATGTCCAACTATGAGGCCCAATCGCGAAGGCCCAAGGCTCTTCTGTAATCCTAGGACTTCACGGATAATGCATCTCCCTACGCAAGGATAACATTCCGCTACAGCTATCTCCCTTGATTTACGGACGCATGTATAGCCAGGTTCACCCCAAATGCCGGACGCGTCCCTATCCCCCGAATGAGGATAACCCACCAGATAACAGGACACGTGATCCCAAGCTCTTGGGTGCATAGTGCAGGATGACTCTAAAGTTCTCCAACGAGGACACCCGTTGAATACAAGAACAGAGCTCCCAAAGCACACACCAAAGTTAACCCTGCATCCCCAACGAGGACACCCGTTGAATACAGGAGGAGGCCTTCAGTCATCAGGCATACCCTTGGAGGCCTTCAAGCTTTTCACGGATATCCCCCTCCTTGACCGTCTCAAGGAGGGAATTCTTCAAAGAGTACCTGCAACAAATACGTTAGTAGAAATAACCCTCCATTGCTCATTTCCATGCATGCTTTGTCCTGAGCTCACCCTTGAGAATGCATTTACCACATATAGGACGCGTCCTGAGATATTGGGCGCTCTAACTTTCATTGCTAAAGGACCACAACTGCTAGATACCTCCACCATGGTGGACGCGTCCAACCTCCCTGGACGCATTCTACACCAGATAGGTGCTTTCAAACCTCCTTACCATAAAATTATATTTAATAAACATTCTCACAAAATATGGGCGCGTCCTACGTACATGGACGCGTCTTCTATCTCCTTTGTCAAAGGACCACTTTGGTAAACGCTTCCACCAAAGTGGACGCATCCTACAGACTTGGGCGCGTCACCCATTTTACAACGCAACACCGAGTTTGACTCTAATCAACCCGCGTTTGACCCGCATTGATCTAATGCCAAATTTTGGTTTGATTCGATGGAACACTTGGTTGTACATTTAGCCGAAGAAATTAGACTTGTTGGACCTGCTTATTGGCATTGGATGTATCCGATTGAGCGTTTGTTGGGGAAATTAAAACAAAACGTCGGTAATAAAGCAAGAGTTGAGGGTTCAATTTTCGAACGATATATGGAGGAGGAGATTCTTAATATTTGTTCCTTTTATTTTTCCTCTGACACGATTCATAATAAAGTACGTCGTAACGAGGTTTTGTTTGATGTGCAAAATTTCGAGAATTTAGAAGTTTTCAAATATCCAATTCAATCTCTTGGAAAAGAAAGAACTCGATATATGAATGATGATAAACGAGAGTTAGCAGAAGAGTATGTTCTTTTAAACTCTCCCGAAGTTCAACCTTATCTAAGGTACCAAAATCTTACTTTAAACAATATGCGTAATAATTTTGATAATAACATACATGCATGATTTTATATTTTAGAAAGTAACAAGATCTTGTTATGAGACAACGCCCGGAAACAACACCTCAAGATTTAGATCGTATTGTCAAAAGTCGATTTAAAATTATAATTACAACGTCGCATCACATGTTTTTTTTATCATTAGGTTGATAAAGATGAGGTGGAAAGATCTCATTTTAAGGACTTGCTTGAAGGACCGGTTTTAAAAGTCATGACTTTTGAGACTTGTCAAGTTAATGGATATAAATTTTCAACAAAATCTGCATCCGGTTCTGGTATTGTTGTTAAAGGAAATTTGAATGGAAATAATCTTGATTATTATGGTCAACTACAAAAAATTATTAGACTTATTTATCAAGGATGCAATCATGTATATTAGTTCAAATGTATATGGTTTGAAAGTGTCGGTAATGGTGTGCGAATTGATAAGAATCGTGTGGTTACAATTGACATGACTTCAAGATTAAAGTCAAATAAGATTTTTATTTTAGCTAGTCAAGCCTCACAAGTATATTATGATCCTAGTGTATTGAATCCAGAAGCGAAAATGTATACGGTGGTCAAATCTAAAAGTCGCCCAATTGATGAATCTATCATTGTGCAAAATGATATAAAGGACGCTTTTCAGGAAGATAGATCTAATGCATCAACCTCATTTTCGCTTTTTGTCGATTTTGCATAATATGGAAAAATACCATTTATTAGGCGTGAAGGAGAAGAAGAAGAAATAAAGACGATGAAGATGAAAATAAGGGAGAAGAAGAAGTAAATCGAGGAGATAATGAAAATGATGATGATGACGAAGATGATGATGGTTTTGACGATATTGAATAACGTTGTTTGTAAATTTAATGATGATTTTCAGTAGTGTTTGTAATGATAATAGTAAATTTTTATTGATTTGTATTGGGTTTAATGAAATTTATGCCGTAATGATAAATTTGTAATGGTTTTTAAGTCCGGCTTAAGGATAATATTCGACCAAATTTTACCATAATATTTCCCAGAAAACCGACGCCACACAACATAACCGACCACATTCTTCGTAAAACCGACCGTCTTCTTAAACAAACGGTCGGTTAAAAACAGTCGGTTATAAAGAATTTATGTGCCTTCTGACTTAAAACCGACCAAAGTGCATGTTTGACTTCGGTCGGTTTTATCTGTGTCGGTCAACAGTCAATTTTGAAATGAATTTTAAATGATCTAACCGTACGGATGTTAACTTCATGTCAGAATATGCTTAGACACAAAAAATTATATTATTTTAACGAGTACAAATACATTTTTATAAGTAAGTTAGCAAATTTACTTAAAAATGTGAAATAAATAAGTAAATATAAATTTAAAATTATAAATTACACAAGATCGAATCGTACGGATGGACAAGCGTAATGAAAATGAACAAATGTACCAAAAATTAGGCTATTTAAATAATATTATAAGTAAAATAGCGTGAAACATAATCACTTCAATTAGTATGCCGCCATTCTGTAGACAGAATAAGTTGAACTTAATATTCGATGTACACAGCACAATTTTAAAATAAATTTTAAACGATCAAACCGTACGGATGTTACTTCATGTCAAAATATGATTAGACACAAAAAATTATATTATTTTAACGAGTACAAATATGTTTTTATAAGTAAATTAGCAAATTTACTTAAAATTGAGAAATAAATAAATATAATTTTAAAATTATAAATTACAGAAGATCGAACCGTACAAATGAACACACATAATGAAAATGAACAAATGTACCAAAAATTAGGCTATTTAAATAATATTATAATTAAATAGCGTGAAACATAATCACTTCAATTAGTATGCCGCCATTCTGTAGACATAATAAGTTGAACTTAACATTCGATGTACACAACATAATTTTAAAATAAATGTTAAACGATCAAACCGTATGGATGTTAAATTCATGTCAAAATATGCTTATACACAAAAATTTAGATTATTTTAACAAATACAAATACGTTTTTATAAGTAAATTAACAAATTTACTTAAAAATTAGAAATAAATAAATATAAATTTAAAATTATAAATTTCAAAAGATCGAACCGTACGGATGGACAGACAAAATGAAAATAAACAAATGTACCAAAAATTAGGCTATTTAAATAATATTAATCATGTTTTTATAAGTTTTTTTGAATTTAGGGGTTTCTAGGGTTAGTCATAACCGACCATTAGGGTTTCTAGGGTTGATTAAAACCGACCACCATGTACTAAAACCGACCGACACTATTTAAGGCGGATTTTTTTTGTGAAAAATTAAAAACTCCGCATTTAACTGCAACGACGTCGTTTTGCATGCTGCTCGTTTTCCAACCTCATAACCGACCACCCTGACGGTCGGTTTTAAGCCTGGTATAAATAAAAAATACCTTTCATTTTCTTTTATCTGTTTCTTCTCAAAATCTATTTCTCTCTTATTTTCTCAACGAACTCAAATTCTCTAAACTCAAAATCTCCTCTATGGCGTACAATCAACGAAGAAGTCGGGCTTCTCACTCAAAATCTCCTCTCAATTTCTCACTCAATGTAAGGTTTTTCACTCGACTGTGTTTTGTGTTTTTTTTTGTAAGTATATATGTTTTGTGTGTGTGTGATTCGAGGTTATATATATGTTTTCTGTAACTATATATGTTTTTTGTGTAAGAATCGAAGTTCAAAATGAACTTTTTCACTTGAAATCGAAGTTCAAATCGTAGTTTTCAGTTTTGATATGTTTTCGCATGAAAAATATTCGTCGGTTTTGGTTGGTTTGTTGAATACACGTATAAGTAAAAATCTTGGTTATTTCGTCGGTTTGTTGATATATGTATAAGTATAACTCTGTTTTTAGGGTAGATTTTTAGGGGTTTTCTCTTTCCGCTCACGTAATTTCATTTCGTACTCGAAATTTGTAATTGCACCTTAATTACGTGAGTTTTATAGCTTTAATTTGTTGAATATACGTGTGTGTGATTTTGGTGTGTAAATCTATGACCGACCGTTTGTATATATGTTTACGCTCTCGTAATTTTGTTTCGTAATCAAAGTTAATATATGAGTTTTCAAACTTCAATTTATTGAATAAATAGTGAAACTAAGTTTATTTGATGGTTTGGTTTAATTTATGTAATTGTGGGATTAATTGTGAAATTGTTGGATACATTTTTATATGCAAGTCGATTTATTTGATTTAGTGCATACATTTTATATGCATTTTTGTCGTCGATTAGTATGTTCGTATATTTGTGCTAATATATTCTTATATTTTTCATTTTAGGATCTTTTTACTTGGATGCTAGCGGTGATCATGATTACGATGGTGTTGTTTGCGATGGAGAGGAAAGGGAAGGGAAATGAAGTTGAAAAAGAAAAAGATAAGGGAAAGGGAAAAGCTAGCAAGGGTAATGGTGGAAAAGGCACTTAGAAGGGCAATGGAAAGGGCACTAAGGGCAATGGTAGAGGAAAGAAAAAGATGGGGAAATTGAGTTTACGTGATGAGCCGACGGATTCGGATTCGGACCTGAATGATCCGACTAGACACATGACACCTAACGAGGAACGAGAATGGCGAGGAAGGCGACCTCGATCACATTCAAGGGACCTCTTGAGAAAAACCGCCATTGAATCCATACCGCATTGATATCTCTGATGGACAGTAAGTCTTAAATAAGTTTTTAAATTGCCTTATTCCTATATATTGTTGTGTTCTTAAGTGCATGAGATTATGTTCATTGCTTTGTTTGTATATAGTATTAAAAATGATACCGCTAAAAAGACTTTGTTAAGCATGATTCAGGAGAAGTGGCCTATTGGGCATTATACTTTTACCGACATTGAAGAACATAATCCCGGTTGGTTAAATGCAAGGGTTTTAGAGTTTCAAGTAAGTTTAAAACCATTTTTTTATTTGCATTTATTTCTTGATTTTATGATGCATTTATCCTTAATCTTTGTTGCAATTCTTAGAAATATAATAGACATCTTAAGGGGCAAAGCCGTTCAAAAGCCCGAAAAATTGTTGAAGATCACATCAAGGTGACAATCAAAAGGACGTTCAATGAGCTTAAAAAAAGAGTTGATAAAAAAGCAAGAGAAGAGGGCGTTTCAAAGGAATATTTAAAGCCGCCTTATTGGTCCGTTGCTTTTTGGAAGGAACTTTTAAAGTATTGGGAGACAAATGAAGGGCACTTACATAGGTCGTCGGTTGGATCCGCTAACCGACAACAAGTTGAAAGATTGCATAGTGCCGGTGCTCAGTCATTTAACAAAGTGCGAGAGGTAATGACATTTTTTTCAAACACACACACACACACAAAATACACATACACATTTATCTCGTTTAATAATGTCAACTAAGCACGTGCTAATATAAGTTGTTTATATGTTGAAAGGTAATGATGAACAAAAACAAGAAGAAACCGACGAGATTTGAGGTTTGGGATAAGTGTCATATGAGAGTTGGATCAAATCCGAAAAATCCCGTATACACTACTCCGGCTGCCATGCGTATTGCGGTAATGATTTTTTTTTTAAGTTTACATGTGTATTCTCATTTTTTAAAATAGAATTAAATGTGCATTCTCATTTTATTTTTATTTTTATAGATTTAGTTGTTCCAATAAAACTTGAAAATTGTGTAGGAACATGCATTCTCATTTTTGTTGTTATAGATTTAATTAAGTGTGCATTCTCATTTTATTTTTATTTTTAAAGATTTAATTGTTCCAATAAAATTTGAAAATTGTGTAGGAACGATATGCCGCTATTCTTGAGCGTATGCCCGTGGAGGTGACACAAACGGGTGATAGAGATGAGCCATGGGATTGGTGGATGGAAGCATCGGGGGTCCCCGAAGGTAAAAAGCTAAAGAAAAATTATGTTGTTGGATTCCCCAATGCTCGAGCCACCGATCTTTTGCCTATATTAGCTACGCGCTACCGAGATTCCACCCAGAATGAAGCCGGCTCATCCTCATCCGCTCCTAGACAACGTGAAGCCATCCCCGACAATGTCTATCTTGCCATCGTGAGAAACGTGCTTACAGAGATTCGTGCTAATCTAAGTCGGTTTGCTCGCCAACTATCCGATGAGGAGATAGCCACATTTGCTCGTACCACCCTTGAGGCCTCGGATCCATCCTCCGATCCAAGTCAAAGATTGCAATGGAATAACTTAATTGGTGGTGAGATTGTACACATTGCTGGGAGTTTGGTTGAAGACATCGTCCAGAAAACTGAAACTCATATTGCTGAGGTATAAACTAATTTGTGTTGTTTAATTATTTGTTCTCATTTGCAAATAATTTATTTCTTTTTTATAATTAGTTTATAATTGTGCATATAGGAAAACAATCGGCGTGCTTTGGAAGATGACAAGGATTATACATCCGAGGACGAGGTGACGGATGATGAGGACGTTGATAATGTTGGTGGGGATGGTGGGCAAGAAGATAAAGACCGTGAATCGTCCGAAGTTTCTTTATCAGATTAGTTAAATTTATCGTTTATGGGATGGTTGTAATTTAAAACTTTGTCGTTTATGGGATGATGCTATGTTTGTAGTGCGATACTTTATTATGTTGGTTTAAAAGCTACGTTGCGGTTTGATGCTCCGGTTGTCAGAGTTAGTATTTTGTTTGAATGGATATGTTATGGTTATGACATTATATATAGTAGTTTTTTATCGGATTTAGTATTTTGTTTGATTTGATGTATTGATTGTGTTGAATTGAGAATTGGTGTTTTTTTATTTGGATGTGTAGAGAATTGGTATTTTGTTGATTTGGATTGGTTTGAATTGGTTTGGTATGGGACTGCAGAAAACCTGCATTTTTTTAAAAGAAATTAGCTTCAAAACCGACCGACAGAATACATAAGCGACCATTTTTTACCATTACTATTCCCATAAAACCGACCGTTTATAGACATAACCGACCATCTTCTTCGTAAAACCGACCATGTTCTTGACAGGGTGGTCGGTTATGTCTAGTTAAGTTGGCTTCTGGTTTTAAACCGACCATTGTGCACATTTTGACCACGGTCGGTTATAAGTTTCAGTCAACATTTAAAAAGAACACATAACCGACGACTGATGGTCGGTTTTGAGAAGATGACATGGCTTCACGTGTGCACACGTGGTGATACGTGTACAAAGTGACCCCACTTATTGGATCAGGACAATGATACATAACCGTCCACATGTATGGTCGGTTATGACCATTAAACCCGACCATAAATCATAACCGACCAATCTTAAACCGACCACCCTCTGTCGTCGGTTTTAAACCTTTAACCGACCGTTTTCCCTTAAAACCGTCCATTTCTGGCGGTCGGTTTTGCCCTGTTTTTCTGTAGTGTAAAATGATTATTGACCAAGTTTTAAAAAATTGAATACATGTACATTGCAATATTTGTATATAAATTACACATAATTATTATTTTAAGATTGTAAAAATCGAAAATTCTTTCGATTAAGTTTTATTCTGAAAAAAAGAGTACTCGAAATTCGGAGAATACTCAGAATGATTACCCAGATTATCATTATTTTTCTAAATTTTATCTCTCTAATACTAAATTCATTTTTATTCTATTTTTTGTATACATTTAAAAATTCTAATATATATTTTGTTATATATATATACAAAGTACTAATGAATTTGAAAAAGTCAAGCTCACGTTTGACCTCGAGTATTTGAGTCAAAACACCGATTTTTAATAAAATTGATTTTAAATCCAGTTACTCGAAAATTGAATCGAATGATGGATTTAAAACGCGTACTCGGCCAACTCCACGTTTTCTGGAACATTAAGAATAAGTTTGATATAAAAGTAATTATAAGTCTCCTCAAAATGGTATGTCTATATTTAAATTAGAAGGTATGCCAGCTAGGCAATTCACCCTAAGCGTGCAGCCCGGGTTTTGATAATTTGAACCTTTTCACAAACCGCTGTAATAAGGGCTTAGAATTAACGCAAGCAAATCTAGTAGGTCATTAATCCTAGACCGACTTGGATTTGAAGATATAATACAATACCATGCCTATAAATACAAACCCATACCTACTTGAAAAACCATAGACAAAGGGGTCACATAATTTTAGTTATGGAGACTAAACGAAAGTTTAGGTTGTCTGATGATCAAGAAAATTTTGACAAGAAGCAATGCGTAAGGGAGAAGCAACAGATGAAGAAGATGAAGTTTATTCAACATGATATGGCTTCGGAAAATATGATCATGTCACGTAATCCAAGTACGAGTTCTCATTTGCCACTTAAGATTATGTTTTCGGTGAAGGAAGAGAGTGAGAAGCAGGGAGAAAGAACAAGAGAGATCGACTTTAAAGTAATGTGTTCGGTGATAGAAGAGAAGAGGAGGGAAATAGAAAGACTTAGAGAGGTTGACAAAGTGAGGAGTTGGGAAGAGATGATGATCAAGAAAGCAAAATATGAGGAAAGAATGGTCTTTTTGGCTAGTGTACTTCTTGGACAGCAACCTACTCCAGAGTTTCTTCATGATCGCAGGGGTTTGCACTCGAGTGTAGAAGAGGTCAAGTCTCTCTTGCAAGGAAAGAGCCACAGTGAACTTAAAGTAGTACAGTCTGAAATTATGTTCCAGGTGTGTTTTGAATGCACTAATGACGTGCAGTATTGGGAACCGGTTCTGAAGCTCATTCACAAGTACAAGGTGAAGGCCTGTCTTAAAGATATTCGTGCCAAGCTTTTTTGGGAGGAGTTGAAAGAGGATTGCAGAAGCTTAAGTTGTGCTTGTTATGATGAAAAGTATGATCAAAGCGAGACTGATGAGGCAGAAGGGACAGGTTCATCATGTTCTCGAGAGCTACTGCATGGTGAGGAGACTGGGGATAATTTTGAGATGAAGTAATCCATCAATCACATTATGATTTCTAAATATGGGCCTCCTTCACAAGCTATAGACTCTCGGTGATGCTTGGATGAGCGGAAAACAACTTCTTTTTGTTATTTTATTTATGCTACTCTGCACTCTGTTTTGTTTTAATACTTTTGTGAAGAGGCTTTTAGTCTGTTTAATGTAGAATCTGGTTATGTATACTACTTTTCCTTCTGATCTTTATTGTCGCTGGTTGATTTTAAGTCTGTTTGTGCTTGATTGTGTAAATTATATGTTGTTAATTTATGAAGTTAAAATAAATTAGTTTACACATGGTAGCTTTTCTAGTTCAAATAACAAACCACATTGCGGAAAACTAGTTTTAGGGTGAAATTAGTGTTTGTCATACAAAAACTCAGATGTATTATGCATAATGCACCCAAGTGCAGATTGAAATTCACATTAATTTGGATGACCTGAATTCGGAATGGAAGTTTGCTGATTTCAAATCTCGACAGTTACTAATAAATAAGCAAATGCAGAAGCTTCACTACCAGAAAAATCGAAGCATAAGCACAATCTTGTGACCAACTTATGGAGCTTCTGTTGAAACATTCTAAACTTTTATTTCCGACGAGCAGAAAATGAAACAATCTCAACACGATCTAAATTTGTGAGTTGTATTTTCAGTGTCTACTTGGCCGGTTTAGGTTATAACTCAAGTGATAGGCTATTTGAGTTGTAAACAAAATTCCACTTGTTGGTCCTTGTTTATCCTGTGTTTGAGATAATATATAAATGCTTGACTGGCACACAAGTAAAGTCACTATTACAAGACACACTACAGGACCTTATTTAACATTAGAAAAATGACAAATGATTCAGGTATGGTGCCGGTAAACCTATGAAATGACAAATCAAGAAAGGTTAAGTTGAGGTGCAAAAACAAGACCAGTTTGCATTAGTCTAAATGTTGCAACTTTTGAAAAAGACTAATTTGGTAAGGAAAGGTAGCATTACCCTTAAGATAGTTGTGTTAAAATTTTTAATCTCTACTGGTTTAATATCTGAAAAGAGGTTGCTGCTCACATCCAAGGAAGTTAGGTATACACAATTTTAATTATGCAGAAATTATTATTTTATAAATAAAAAATCAATTAAATTAAAATAAGTTTAATTAGATTCCTTTATCTTAATTTTTCATGTTAAAGAAATTAATTGTATTGAAGGGTTTTAGCACATAAACGCAACGAAAACGTAAATTTAAATCTAAAAAAAAATGAAACCCTCCGCAGGATCCATGCAAAAAATAATATTTAATTCGTAGTTCAGTATGTTTACCTTTAGAAGCTTTACGTTAATGGAAAGATGGAGGTCTTTAATAGCGATCCAAGAACGATGAACGGAAATCCCTAGCAGCTGCTCCTCAAGTGTGAAGCACTCCATCGGTATCCACCAAGAGTACAATGTGATGGAGGAGGAAAAGGTTGAGAGAATTAGTTGCCTCCCTGTTGTTCTACTTTAGAATTAGGGTTAATTATTTGGGTTGAGACAAATAGGGTTTATAATAGTATATTTATAGGCAAAATTTTCAGCTAAAATTTTTCCATAAAATATTATTATTATTATCCCTTTAAGTGATTATTCTTATTAACCAATTAACTAATAATTAAAACGCCTTTTAATCATTAATCCCTTTTCTAAACACTTTAGAAAAATAATTCTCTCACTTGATTTAATTTCCAAAATTAATTTCTTAATTATTAATATTAAGAATGAATTAAATCTCATTTAATCAATTATTAAATCTGCTAATTAATTATTTATTTCACAAATAAATAATTACCATCCATTATTAATTAATTCCTCCACCATTAAATCATTCTCTTTTATGGTGTGACCCTATAGGTTCAATAATAAGCCGGTAGTAGAAATAAATAATAATAAAACTATTTTATCATTATTTATATAAATTCTCTAATTCATTAAATATGATTAATTAATGTCTATGAGAACAGACATCCTACATAATGAAGCAAGCATAGTATGTACCGATCTTTGCGGATTACTAATTACCAGTTAGTAATCCTACGACCAGGAAATATTTAAATTTAGAGTTATCATCTTTTAGGACTCATTATTATGATCTCATCATAATCCATAAAAAGCTTTACTCTAAACTATGATATATCTTATTTAAACACTTAAATAGATAAAGCCCGCAATAAAACCAAAACAAGTCTTTTATTAATATCAATGAAATCAAAACAGATTACATAAAAGTTATTCCTAAATCATCAAACATGATTGGACTTAGGACACATCTCTTTCAATCTCCCACTTGTACTAAAGTCAATCACTCTGGTATCTAATACCCATCTTGTCTTTACGATGATCAAAGTGACTTTGAGAAAGTGGCTTTGTGAGTGGGCCTGCTACGTTGTTATGTGTGTCAACTCTCTTTACGTCTCCTCTTTCAATACAATACAAGAAATGTTACCGCGCTCTCACTAACCTTTTTGTAGACACATATATTTTAAAATAATATTTAACTAGAGTTCAAAATTTGAAACTAAAAATTTTATCATCTCAATTTTAGACACTTTCTCGTTTATTCATCTCTAAATATATCATTTATAATTACAAATATAATTTTTTTAATAAGGTGTCTAATGTGTGCCCATCTCCACGCTCTAACAATTACTCCCTCCGTCCCTTTCAATTGTTTACATTTTTTAGAGAGTGTTCGACACGCATTTTAAGGTGCATATTACGTATAGTTCTGTAATTTTTTTTTACAATTTTGTTTTTCTGAATAAAAATTAAAATATTTAACTTTTATTCAGAAAAAGAAGATTGTAAAAATAAGTTACATAACTATACTTTTTATGCACCTTAAAATGCGTGCCGGACACTTTCTCAGAAATGTAAACAATTGGAAGGGACTGAGGGAGTATTAAATTTCATATATTTTATTGGCTTATTTTTATTGGTATGGAATTTTTACATATAGAGGTTCATTATTGTTAGGCAATCAAATTTTTTCACTTAACAATATGTACCCAAGAGCATATACTAGAAAAATTAAAAATTAAAAAAAAAATTAATTAGAACTAAATCATAAATCAAGTAAATATATATATGGACATGACTTATCATGAGATGTACTATATGATGTATTATGAAGAGTTCTGATAGTTTAAAAATGAGGCAAATGTTACTCCTCTTAGCGCAGTGAGATCAATTTTTATGCTAGCTGATGTGTTAGTTTATATTTGGAATGGAGGAAAAGATATTTGTATTGATATAACAAGAGTTTTTCCTTTAAGTGATTGTTTGTAGTTGATCAAACGGCTACAAATACAGTTGAGACAAAGGGCAAAGATTAGCAACACGTGTTCATTCTATTTGCTTTTGACACATTTGAGTTACGGGCTTCCGATACTTTTAAGTTTCTTAGTAAATTGTAGAAGATCATGAATAAAAATGTTATGACTGTTGGACTATTTTGAATAAAATTTTACTTTCTTTTTATTGGGTTGATTTTGTAACTCCTTAATAATGACACAATATTAATTATTCATTATTATAACTCATTATTTCATAAGTTACAATATGATTTTATCTATAAGTTACATAATCTTATTCTTGTTCATGAGGTGACTTGAACTTCTTGGTTTTGGTAACACAAAATATCTCTCAAACATTTTTTATATCTTTAACGCATTACTCTTAGAGCTCTAGGTTCTATTTATGTGAGATAGGAAGCCGTGTTTGTTCAGTTCGCAGAAGGTGGATCTTTTTGTACTTAAGATCGCCTTTGTTCGTTGTATCCTGGGAGACACAAGACACAACAACTTCAAGAACCATGAGGAAGGCGCTTATCTGTTTTAAGGAGAGCGTGGTTTTCACGTGACTCAAACATTTCTGGTAATTTTTTTGTTGTAATCTCTATTTCAGGTATACTCATAAACTATACTCCCTACAATGACTGCAGGCTCGACATATATGTTTTCGCAGTTTATAGCTCGCCTATCTCGTATATTTGTATATATTTTTTCCAGCATTCATAAGAAGATTTTTTTGTTTCAAACAAACAAAAATAAACAATAAAGGCCACTTTGCAATTCTACACTAAAAACAAATTATTTTAACCTTGTTAAGTAGTTATAATGTCAATCAAAAATAAGGGGGAGCTTGCAGCGACCTATACTATTAGAGAAAATGACATGATAGGATCAATACCTTCCAAGGGAACATCCAGACATTTAAGCAAATGATGGAGGAGAGGTATTATAAAAGGGATCAGTAACGGTGCACACAACTGTTTACGGATCGTGTGGAAGAAAATGTCAGATCTAAATTGGTCTGTCCTTGGTCCTGACGCGGTGAAGGATGTTAAGGTCTTCAAAAAGGAAGATAGGGTTTCTGCAGCGGATTCCTAGAAGGAGCACACCCTAACGACCTCGCTAACTCCAGCACCGGTCCTCCTTTTCGAAGGCATAACTGAACAAACTCATGATCCAACTTTAATAGTTCCTATTCCTACGGATGTGCTTGAGAATGCTCCTAGGAATGAGGCTAACAAGGCCGAGCTCGTTGAGAAGAACTCTAGCCCCGACACAGCTGAGGACACCCTGATTCCTTAATTATCCAGTCACCTCTTTTCCTGATCCGTTTTAAGTTATCTAGTTTGATGATTAATTTGGTTCTTACGTTGGTTTAAACATTCAGCCGCAATGTCCTAGTTTCTTGAAAAGTTGATTTTTTTTTGACGAAAAGAGAATTTTATATCATTAAATCAGTCATCAATACATTCTTAATTTCAATAGGGACATTTTCCCTATCAAAAACCCGACCTGGGAAAGAATATGACATTTTGGCCACATAATGAGCCGTCATATTAGCAGATCGTCTCACAAATAACAAACTAACATTGTTTAGTGACAATAACTTATTCCTGCATTCCTCAATAACAAGGCCAAACGGTGATCGCATTTTCACCTTGCTTCTAATAGCTTGAACAGCTACTAGGCAATCTGACTCCAACACTACCTCACTCCACTGGCTCTCTTCAATCCAACTCAATGCCTCCTTGATTGACATGGCTTCAGCCATTTCTACTGTTACCTTTCCTTCTTTTAGAATTGTCCGTGCTTGAATCAAACCTCCATTACTGTCTCGAGCTACCAAACCAGAACCAAACAAATCGTGTTCGCGAAACAGAGCTGCGTCAACGTTTATCTTAACTGAATCCTCCTGTGGCTTAACCCAAGACATAGCCCCATCCTCTGCACAACCTGCCTGAGGTAGAGCCTCGAAAAAACGACTTTGGGTACTCTTCCATTGTGTAAGATAACTAACCGCTGAACTCAGAACCCCATTTACTGAACTGATTTTGTTGTTCCAAACTTTCTCATTACGAGCCTTCCAAATGCCCCAACACAGTGTGGCCACCTTTGCTCTCATGTCGTGGGAAGTTGATTCAAAGATCCCTTGCACCCAGCTAAAAGAGTCCTCTCTGGTTTCTTGATAGATGTCTGAAGTTGAAAGAACCGTATTCCATATCTGTACCGCTCTAGGGCATGTCACCAGAGCATGTAAAATGGTTTCCTCCTCCCCATGACACATAGGACAGATGTTTATTACCGGAACTTTTTTCTGTTGAAGCAGCGCCAAAACTGGAAGGCAATTTGCTGCTGCTCTCCATAATAAATTAAGCACTTTAGTCGGAGCCTTGGTTCTCCACATTGTTTTCCAGAAAATCGAACTATCTCTATCATTCCATAAATTTTTTTGACTCTGCAAGAACCTATAAGCACTCTTCACACTATAAATTCCCGATACTTCCTTATTCCAATAGATTCTGTCCTTCACCAGATTCGCTCTTATATTTAAATTCAAGATGCATTGCTGATCTCTCTCATTGAAAAGATCCCTGATAATTTCTTCATCCCACTCTCTTTGGTTCATCTTCATAAGCGAGGAGACCATATTCAAATCAAACGCTTGTGATACTGAGGTGATGTAGGGGTTATCTGCATTCTCCAACCAAGGCTGATTTTGAATTCCTATCTTATCCCCTGAAGCTATCATCCATCTTGCACCACTTCTAATCAGATCTTTAGCCGCCCACACACTCCGCCAAACAAAACTGGGATTATTCCCAATATCCGCTGTTAGGAAGTTACCTTCAGGGAAGTAACGAGCCTTAAAAACTCTGCTAACCAAACTCTCTGTATTAGTGAGTAGACGCCACCCCTGTTTACCCAGCATTGCCATATTCTAATCCTGAAAATCTCGAAACCCCATTCCTCCATTGGCTTTATGTCGACTCATTCTTGACCAGCTCATCCAGTGAATACCTGTACTCTGCTCTGAATTCGACCGCCACCAATACTTGGCTAGAGTTCTCTCTATATCTCTGGTGATGCTTATAGGCAGCAAGAAAACACTCATTGCATAACTTGGGAGTGTTTGAGCAACGTTCTTTATTAAGATCTCCTTCCCCCCTTTCGAAATCCACCTTCCATCCCAGTTTTGCACCTTCTTAGTAACCTTGTCTTTCAGATACCCCATTAGAGCTGTTTTCTTTCTACCCAAAATACTAGGCAATCCCAAATATTTGCTGTTCTCATCTGCCTCTCTCATTCGAAGCACCTCACAAATTCTTGATCTATTTGAAACAGAAATGTTGGTGCTAAAAAAGATTGAGGATTTTAAAGAATTTACCTTTTGGCCTGCTGCTTTTTCAAATGTATCCAACAATTCCAACAGTTTATTAGCTTCCCCCTCACTAGCTTTGCAGTATATGTAACAATCGTCGGCAAAAAGCATGTGCGTGATGACAGGGGCTTTTCTGCAGATTTTCACACCTTTCAACCATTTAGCTGTCTCATACTTATGTAATAACGCTGACAATCCCTCCGCACACAGAATAAATAAGTAGGGGGATAAGGGATCGCCCTGTCTTATTCCTCTACTTGGAAAAATTGTATTCATTTCTTTATTGCCATGAGTAATTCGATACGATACTGAGGTGACACACTGAAGGATTAAATGCACCCACCAATCTGTAAAACCCATCTTCTGTAACAAAGCTTGCAAATAATCCCATTCGATTCTATCATAAGCTTTACTCATATCCAATTTGACAGCCATCTCTCCCTATTTGCCTCTTCTCTTTCATTTCAAGAAATGCATTACCTCATAAGATATCATGACATTATCTGAGATTAATCTGCCAGGAACAAAAGCACTTTGGTTTTCCGTGACTAAAAACTTCAATAAATCCTTCATTCGATTGGCCAATACCTTCGTAATTATCTTAACAAGAACATTGCAGAGTGAAATCGGCCTTAGATCTCCCAATTCAGAAGGATTTTTCTTCTTCGGGATCAGGACTACGTTTGTAGTATTAAGACTGTGATGAATTCTGCCATCCTTGAAGAACTGTCTAACCAGATTAATTACATCCTTCCCCACTATTCCCCAATGTTTTTGATAAAACGCAGGCGTCATTCCGTCCGGACCCGGAGCTTTATCCGGATGCATTTGAAACAAAGTTTGCTTGACTTCTTCATCTGTCACTATTTTTAACAACTGCTCATTCTGCTCATTGGTAATACTCCGAGGTATGCAGTCGATTACCTCCTCCCACTCCGAATGTGAAGCAGTGAAAAGCTGAGTATAGTATTCTGTGATTACGTCCTGCAAACCACTATCCCAATCTCTCCATTCTCCGTCCTGATTCTTGAGTTTGAAAATCTGATTGGTGCGACGTCGGGTAGTAGCTGAAGCATGAAAATACCGACTATTTTTATCCCCTGCTTGAAGCCAAAGTTGTTTAGACCTTTGTCTCCAAAAGGTCTCCCGTTGATCTAATAGTTTGTGTAACCGATCTTTCGCTTCTTTATAGCATTGTACAGCTCGAATGTCATTTCTACCCCTGTATCGCTTCAAATCAACTTTGCACGCCTTAATGTTGCCACTAAAATTATTCGTGATTTCCTTCCCCCATTCGAACAATTTACCACTGCAATTTGTAATTTTCTGATAAATGTTTCCGTTCGGGCTCTCATTCCATCCTTCCGACACTACCTGAGAGCACATAGGGTCCAACAACCAGGCGTTCTCAAATCTAAACTTGGTCTGGTTTGTGCTCGTGTCCTTCTTCTTTGGAATCAAAAATATAGGGCTATGATCAGAGTTAGATCCTTCAAGATTGTATAATTTAGCCAAAGGGAACAAATTCAGCCAAGCTTCTGTTGTCACTGCTCGATCAAGTCTAACCTCCATCCATTTCTGTGTGCCTCTGCCCCTCTCCCACGTGTATTGATGGCCAATTAACTCCATATCAATTAATCCAGTATCTATTAGCACCTCATTGAATCCTTCCATCAAACACCTTGGATACGGATCTCCTCCCTTCTTGTCTTTATGAGATATCACATTATTAAAATCACCTATCACGCACCAAGGCAAATTAGAGTCCCGCAACAAATTGCGCAATAGATTCCATGTCCTGCTTCGTTAATTTCTGTTAGGCTCCCCGTAGAAACCAGTTAACCGCCACAATCCCAAACCTTCTACACTTACTTCGACGTCAATATGATTCTGAGAATAACTAATAACCTTAGCTTGATCTTGCTCCTTCCATAGCATCGCTAGACCACCACTTCGGCCTTGAGACTCAACCACAAATAAACCATCAAATCCCAGTTTACAGCGAATAAACTCCATCTTATCTTTACTGCTAAGAGTTTCACATAAGAAAATTATAACGGGCCTTTCTTGGCGAACCAAGTCAGCTAGGAACCGAACTTTCCAAGGGAGACCCAACCCCTGGCAGTTCCAACTTAGTGAACTCATAATGATGGGCGGGACACCTCTCCAGGGCCCGCCGCTGACAAGTTTTTTTGGATCAGTACTTTATCTATCTGGGTATCCAACATTTCTGCATCCCCTGGGCTAATTGGGTTCCGTGGCCCATTTGTATTTAACTCTTCTGTTCTCCTTCTTTTTGGGTCCAAAAGCAGTAGCCCACTATTTCCAACTTCCATGCTTTTATTTTCCCGCTCCATGTTTGAAAATAGATTTATTTCCTTATTTTTCTCCCCTTTCTTATCTTTACCGTTCCCTACATTCACGCTTTCAGTTACCATCCCTTCCTTTTCTCCCGCCTTGCTTCCAATCCCTGATTTTGTGGATAACCGTTTACCATCTGCACCAATCATGGAGTCTTCCTCTCCGCCCTCCTCCGTCGTTGTCCGCCCCAACTTACCGCCCTCAGCATTTCTAAGCCACTGGTTCCTACCTCCAGTTATTTGGTTCCTCATGGGAGCTCTAATAGATGCATCATATTTCCCTTTTTCAGTACTGCCTACGTTATCATACAATGCTTCGCAAAATTTCTCTGAATGACCAATAATTCCACAGTAAAAACAAAATAATGGTAATCTCTCGTATTTGAACTTCACCCACATCCAATCTCCCCCTTGTTTCTTGATACGCATTTGAACTTTTAATGGCTTGTGAACTTTAAGGGCCACCTTGATACGTAGAAATTGTCTCCATGTGCTCTGAAAGTTCTTTGCATCTGACTTTAAGTATCTTCCAATATGGTTGCCAATAGACTTTAGTATATACTCCGAGTTGAATCCGACCGGGAGATCATATATTTGTACCCATATGTACAGCTCATTCAATGTAATCTCCGATAATTGTTCTCCTATCTCCAATCTTCTGATCATAAGAACTTGATTGTTAAACGTCCAAGGGCCATCATCCAAAACCCGCTGCAAATCCAGTTCGTGGAAAAACCGAAATAAGAAAAGATTGGGTACATTTGTCTCCTCCATAAACACCCCTTTTACTGGTCTCCAAATGGATGAAAGAGTATCCTGCATAGCCATGAAATTAACTTTTCTTCCTGTTAAGAAGCTTCCAACCAAGCAAAACTCCAAATTCAGATCTTGTATCTCTTCATTGCTACCTTCCAGAATCAGTCCTTCATCTTCATCATCATTAATTGACAGCTTTGCATACCCCTCCTCGATAGGTTGTTTCGATGAACTCGCCATATGATGCTAACAATATCAAGAAAACTAGAACATAAGATAATCACGTCAATAGACGAGACTAAGCATATAACACGTTAATAGACGAGACTTTAGAACTCAAGAATCCGGATTCTTGAAAAGTTGTTTTTAATTGAAGGGGTGGGCTCTTCTGAAACTCCACATATGTAATTTTAAATATGATTTTTGCTACGCTATAAACGTCGTCTTAACGATTTTAAGTACTTTCTATACTAATGGTTTCATTTTTCTATACTATGTTTCTATGCGCACTATGCTCTTTACACGAGCTATGTGCTTTTAACGTAACTCACAACTTTGTTTAGGTCTTATATGATACTTAAGTATGTCACCCTAAGCATGCACCATTCTATGATATATGTAACTTAGATGATATGAATTAGTGTTAAGGCAACTTATTTAACTAATGCACATAGTGCAACCTAAGTGTAACCTCTTAGTTCACGCTATACTTAGCAGAAAATATAAATTATGAACTAAATAGTCAAGCGACTAGTCATCCAAATAATAAGAAATAAATAGCAAGTAAACTTTACGACCTAGAGCATTAATCAAGTCCTACTTAACATTAGCCACGTGGAATTCGCAAGTAGGTGCTAGATTATGAGCAACCATCGTAAGGTTATAGGTTGTGTGACAACCCACAACAAGTGACTTTTCAGTCCGAAGTCTGGCAGTAATATTAACAACTGCATATTTTGAAATAAGGATCAAGTTCAAGTTGAGTTTCTGTGTACCCGTATGAATGATCTGTGAATGTTTCTTGGGTTTCCAGATAGATGGAAACCATGTCTCGGGAGCCCGGTTCGGAAGCCCTGTAATAGGGCAGCCTTTTCCCGGAAGCTGCCCTGGTAGCCCATATCTGTTAGGATGCCATAATTAAGATATCTTAATGTTGTGTGTATGCTCCATTGGGGTTCCACACACATTATATTCAATAGAGGTAGGGTGGTATGTGATGGAATATATGAACGAAGATTATTCCAACAGTATGTGTGCCGATTGTGGTTCCATATATGCCCTTTTGGTAGTCTATAGGATTTATGCATGCAATCTAGGTTCCACAACTATTCATAATAATCAATAAGTGAAGGGTCTAGGTGTGCCACATGGGTTCCAAACGTAACCTTAATAAAGATGATCAAAGGGTCTAGGTGTGCCGCATGAGTTCCAAACATAGCCTTAATAAAGATGATCAAAGGATCGATGTGTTCCATATGGGTTCCACACACGTCTTTAATAAAATGATCAATAAATCAATTTATGTCATCAAGATTCCACACATGTCCTTAATAAACAATAACTCACGGGATCCAAGTGTGCCAATGGGGGGTTTCACACAGGCCCGATAGTAAAATAAATCAAGAGATCCATGTGCGCCACTCGAGGTTCCATACAAGCCAATATAGTCAAATAAATCAAGGGATCCATGTGTACCACTTGGGGTTTTTTTTCCTTTCCCATCCCAATCGACATAATAAAAGGGTTGGGGCGAATGGTCTAACTTCATTCCATCTTCCTTGGTTGTGCACCCTGGTGTACTTTTGAGGCGTGATCACCATACTCTTAAGATGATATCTGAAATGCAAATTTTTAGTCTATACTGGATGTACATAGCAGATTTTACGAATTTATTATATATTTAATTGAATACATGAAATGCTAGAAACGAAAGTAAATGGTTGTGTAAAAGTTGTCGAATGATGTATAGGTTATTTTCAGGAGCTTCCTTTTATAGAAGATGTTTACATGCATCATAGCACAATGCATGATTTATTCCTTTAGTCTTGCAGTCTTCAAGGAAGGCAGAGAATTTGTTTTAGGTCATTGAGTCATAACTTCTTTCATGAATATGGATATTAGACCATATGGATATATGTTCCGGAATTTGATAGAATACATATATTTGAAAGAAATTTGCAAAATATTTGAAGTTAACATTCAACGGTGACGAGAAGATGAAAAGGACCAAACATATGTCTAAGTTCAAGATTTGGAGGTTAAATATCAAAGTGGTCATTCAACTGACAACCATACAACAATTTAGTCATCAAACTGAACTAGGTATCATTTAGATCACTAAAATCATAATAACTATCGAACAAATACCTCAAAATATAAACTCGAAAATTAAAAATTAGTTTAATGATGTTCCACATCTTTTCTTGAATGCTACCACAATAAAATAAAAATTTATAAGTTCTAGTATTTAAGATATTATATTTAGATTTTATAAAATTTGTATACTAATTACTTTGAGTTAAATTAATAAAATAAATACATAATTAAAAATAAATATTAGGTAAACTTTTAAAAATCTAACTATATTAACTAAGAGACTAAAATTCACAACTTTTCATTTGGTTGTACTAGCATTCAAGAAAAATATAAAGAACTCCATACAAATAATTTTTAGTTCTATACATGTATTTAGAGGTATATGTCTGATATTTATTTTAATTTTAGTGATTCAAATGATATCTCATTAAGTTTGATGACTAATTTGATATATGGTATTTAGTTGAGTGACCACTTTGATATTTAGCCCCAAGATTTAGTACTCAAGTAGTGTCATTTTTCTCATCTAGTATTGTAGTATAAGTTATTTATTTTGAAAAGTGTATACAAGATATGGTTATTCTATAAAGGGGTTTATATAGAAATGAGTACTTACTTGTTGGTAAATATGTTAGGTAACTACCTAATTTAAAAATTTTGTCATTTTATTTTTATTAATGGTATCTCTACTCGTGCTCGTGTTAGTTATGCTTAAGAGGATGAGACTTGTTTTTAATCATAAAAATCATGTTCTAGCAATATAATTTCGAAGACTGTGTGGAAATATCTATGCTAGGCAGATTGTATTCTCTGGTATAATTGTGATTACAGTATTCTATTACTTACATGAAAAAAACTAGGCAAACATTAGAATAGGCAAGTGTTTATACATAAACTAGCTTTATAACCCGTGACAGCACGCACATGTTCTAAAAGATTAAGCAAAACTTTCATTAATTTTTATATATTTGAAAATCTAAGTTAGTTGTTTTAAGGTTAACAATCTTTATTTTTTATGTTATATTCGGTTAGTAGTAGGTTCGTGTAAGATACGTGCAAGATATGTGCATTATTTACATGTGACTCGATTTTTGAGTAATTAATTGATACTGCATATTATATTATTTACTCGATATGAATTTGCATATACTCTAATTTTAGTTGGTGATAAATAATTTATTTTTGTCAATCATTTATTCTAAATAGCTTGATATAGAAAACATTATTGAAAATTGATGTCACGAAATTATATTATATTTATAATTTTTTGAATATCATTAATTTGTTGATTGCACACACACATACACACACATATATATAATATATAATTATAAAATAATTCTCATGCTTTAATGAAGATGAACTGTTCATGGGTAGAAAATTTAATATGTTACAATTAATGCAGGTATTAATATGAAATAAAAATGATAAGGGTTGAACGTTATTTTATATCTTAGAGGGCATAACTATCATTTTACTTAAATAAATTGTCTCATGAACCCCCTAGTTGCTATAGTCAACGTTATTAGTTAATTTTTTTATATAGAAAATGAGAATTACATATTGAAAATATTTCGTAGGAACTTACTCGGATCATTAAAAGTGATGATACTGATGCCACCAAAATCACAGTTTCACTGAGTTGAACCTTTACTTTGATAGTAAAGGTTCATGGACATTGAAGCATAACTAGCAAGATCTTAGGGGAAGGTAACAATAGCCTCCCCTCTGAGCGGAACTTCAGTCCACATTATTGCACACAAAATTCAAGTTCTGTAAAATCACCTCAAGTGGGGTCCCTTGCTTAATTATACACCAAGAAGTTTGTTCAAAGAAAAAGTGAAGTTTGATGTATAAAATAGTTTCATAAATTTTATTCATTTTATTTAAATTACCTACATCATTTTTTAATTTATTTAAAATTTATTTACATTACAACTACAGATTAGTAATGAAGTTCGTTGCATATCTGTCCAAGTTTGGCAGTATGATCAAAAGGGTGTTTTGCAATTAGACTAAATTCCCTATTGCGCTCTTTTGAGTTCATTTTTTCTGAACTACAATAATTAATTCAATTATTTTCTAATTATCCTTGATTATTATTTCAACTCAGGAGATATTGACATTGTTCAACAATCAACTCTATTTTTGTTTACATCTTATTATCCGGTATTGTAAAAATCATCGATTATGACGATTAATCTACACATACCAAACCCCATATATATATATATATATATATATGTATTATGTAGTGAATGATGGAGTTGTAATTGTAACTAGTTTTATAGCTCGTGCATCTTCTAAATTATTGAGCAAATATTTCATTGATTTTCGTATATTTGAAAATTTAATTTAGATATTTTGAGATTAACATTCATTATTTTTTATGTTATATTAGGTTAGTAGGACTTTCGTGCAGGATACGTGCATGATTTACATGTGACTTGATTTATTCTTTACCCGATATTATTTAACATATACTCTAAAATTAGTTGGTGATGCTTAATTTATTGTCGTCAATCATGTATATACTAATTATCTTGATATGGAAAGATGTAATATTACTGAAAAATTGATGTCACGAAACTATGTCATGTTTATAATAATTTGAATATCATTAATTTAGTAATTATATTTTATTATTTTTTATATGCAATATATTATTTAAAATAACATATCTATGTACCAATTATAAAATAATTCTCTTGTTCTAATGAAGATTAGATAATTAAATATGTTATCATTAATGAAGGTATTAATATAAAATAAATAAAATAAGGGTTGAACTGTCATTTTACAGCTTAGAGGGCATAACTGTTATTTTACTTGAATAAATTATCTCATGTACCTCCGCACAATGCATGATTTATTTCTCAACTCTTGCAGTATTCAAGGAAGGAAGAGAATGTGTGTTGGGTAATTGGGTCATAACTTATTTCTTGAATATGGATATTAGACCAATATATATTTTGACGGATTATGGATATATGTTTCAGAGTTTGATAGAATATCCAGATTTGAAAGAAGTTTGCAAAATATTTGAAGTTATCATTAAAGAGTGACGAGAAGATGATAAGGACCAAATCTATGTCTAAGTTCAAGATTTTGTACTCATACGGTGCCATTTTTCTCATCTGGCATAAGTTAGTTATTTTGAGAAGTTTATACAAGAAACTAGTTATTCTAGAAAGGGGTTTATATAGAAAGGGGTACTTGTTGGTGAATATGTTAGATAACTTGTGGCGCCCTCCAAACCCGGGTCAGAAATTTGGGGTCCACATACCTTATTTATAACCTGCTAATAACAATAATAAAGATAATGATAATATGCAGTGACCCTACTTACCAACCACCACGGACCGCAACAGGTTAAAGTATGCACACAAGCCAAACACGCTATTATATTACAAACGTTTAAATCCCAACTATTCCAAACTCAAAACTGAGTATTAAACATTATTACAAACTTTTACAGACTTAAATTATTCCAAAAGAAGCCTACAAGCTCAGCTCAATCAACCTGAACCCCTAGCTCTCGCGCTGGACTGGGGATTCTCGGTACCAACCGGTTCCTTTTTAACTGGAAAAGAACAGAAACAATATCGCACAAATGAGCTAACTAGCTCAGCAAGTCACAATGACTAAACTGAGAATAATGATCATCAGGTGAACATGGTTATGATATCAAGTGAACAATGGATTATGATTTAGAATTGGATATTATATTTTCATATTAAAAACCAAGGTTAGGCTGCTGATCAGTCACGCACTAACCCCGAGCAAAGCACACAGCACTGCTCTAACTACTGGATCCAAGGCACACATTGGCCTAACTTGACCATTATATGGTCTGACCACAAATCTGGTCCACAATTTTATAAAAACAATCCAATTCTAACATAATAACATAATAAACAATAATAAACAATACCCAGAATCATTAACAATATTTGATGTTCCATAATAAAATGGTTTTAATCTGCATAAGGATCAAAAGAGTATTTTCAAAGTTTGGATGCTAGGTAATGAAAGAATTGGATAACAATGAATCGATGTTTCAGGGTTTCAAGGATTTGGTCTTTCAAAACATAAAATACAAAGATTTGAATGTGTAAGCAATCTGGTTCAGTGTTTAATATTTAGTTTGTATGTATTTGTGGAGTAGTATCGTATACTTGAGGTTCGTGTTTGGGTATACAACAATCAATGGTCTAGAAAGAATCAGGTTACGACTCAAGATCAATAACTGGAATCAAGGTTTAGGGTTCAGTGCTTCAAAGCACTTGCAATATAAAACAGGAATATCAATCACGACAATATCTCGAGAAAGTTCAGAACACTTGCCTGGTATTAGCTTACTACACTGCACTCGCTTCCAATCTCAACCGTCTTACTCCTCAACTACCTGTTTCCCTTTCCTACGCCTTGCCTCTTCTGCTCACATATTATAAGCATCTATCAATATTTAACTCATAGAATTCTATTCAACACATACTTCTATCTACCCTTCGTTTCACCCAAATCCGATTATCGGACTGAAAGTTACGTAATAAACAAGTAAATATCGAATGTACAGACTGACAGTCAACCAAAAAGTCACATATAACACATAACACATCACATAATCAATGATATATCATTTATAAATAAGTCTCGGGTCATAGACAGGCTTTCAGGTATTTAAAATGATTTTTAAAACATTTTTCGGAATTAAAACGGGTCGTTCGATCAATTTTGAAGTAATAAACATGGTTCGGTTGGCCAATTCTGGCTCCGAAACAATTTTATAGTAATCATCGAGCCTTGGAAATAATTTAGAATAATATTTTAAAGCTCGAAACTATTTTTCGGAATTTTTGAATCATTTTAAATAATTGAATCTAATTAATTAATTAATTAAAATCAATTAATAATTAATTAAATCAATTAATCAATTAATTTTTGAATTAATTGACCAATTAATCAATTAAAAATTAACTGAAATTAATTAACTAATTAATTCAGATTTATTTTTGAATTAAAAATAATTTTCGGAATTAAAATAATAATTTTTAGAATTTTCAGAAATTAAAAATGAATTTTTATAATAAAATAAATAGGAAATATGATTTTTAAACATTTTTAAAACAGGAATCCTAAATTTGCAAAGTCTGGAAACTTCAGGGACCAAACTGCTTCGTCCCCAAAAGTTCAGGTATCAAACTGCAATTTTTACACCCCCGTCGCCGGAAAATGCAGGGGTTGCCGGAGAACACGATTCCGGCCTCCTCACCTTACCACAAGCTCCAGATCACATCTACAAACTACCAGGAATACAATCATGCAATCAAAACAACCTAACAATCCCTGAGTTGGCCGGAATTTGGCCGTGAAGTTTGCCAGTTTCCGGCGAACTTCGAAAATATTCAAAACAAAACTCCCTTCTCTACAGACCTCGTTGATTCATGAAACTTATACGACTTGATTGCAAATTTCACAGAGAACACAATCCACTATACCACAACATCTATCTATTCCAGAATAAGAAACCTCCAAATTTCAATTAAGAACATTCATACGGGTTCGAATCCCACGGGAGGAGAATTTATGATTATGCCTCCTGAGTCAGAGCCTGTCGCTTAAATGCGGTTTACCTTGGTTCACGTGGTTTGCAGGCTATTGCGTGAGCCCGTAGGGTTTACCCAGTGCGCACCCGAAGGGTAGCGGCTGCGGGTTACCTACGATAAAAAAAACATTCATACGGGTTATAAACCCTAATTTTAAAATTCGAAAATCAAACTCAAATTTGAACATGTTATTGAACTCCAAATCAGACGTATAATATATCAAAATCATCAGGAAAACAAGCTCTATAACATGCAATCATCAAATCATACAAACAATCATCCGAACAAAAATTCATATTTTAATAAAATTAATCCGAAAATAAACCTTGATTTCTGCAGTAAAACGAAGCTCAGAATCTGATAGAACACTTCAAATCCTTTGGATTGAGTACTCGAGCTTTGAAAACAGAGATCGGTAACACCTTCGTTTTGCTGTTTGATTCTTAGAATAGTTTATGAAATTAGGGTTTTTCTCTGAAAATTATAAAATTAACTATCTGCAAATGATTTTGATACGAAATAAAATACGGGAAAAAGGCTATTTATAATTACGGAAAATTAGTATCCCGTTGGATCATTCCGGATATAAAACGGTACGTTTATTTATAAAAACTGATCCAAACGGTATCGGTTTTCGGGATAATTATCCAAACCAGTACAATTTGTATTGCGGTCTTGGTCTCAGCGCCTGGTTACACGTACTACGAGGTGATAATTGGGATAGTTTAATAAAAAGCTCTCGTTTATCGAAAATACGGGTTTTATTGATTTACCAAAACGCATATTGTATCGAAAATGTTGCGCCGGGACCCGCGCAGAACAAACCGTACGCTGGATCGAAAAAGTCGAAACATGGAATATGCTCGGAATATTACAATTAGGTTAGGAAGGAGTTCTCGGAAGAGTTTCGGGTGCCAAAAACGTAACAACGGATGACGTCGGTTGGTTCCCGTTTTTATAAAATAGATTATAAATACTCGGAAAAAGATTTTATAAATTTCATATGATCCTTATAAATCCATAAATCAACGTAAAAATAATTAGGAAGATATGACAATTATCTATATTTTATTTTGGACATATAAAAATTAAAATACTCAATTAATATTATTTTTAAATATCCAAACACCGATAACACTTAACAATTAATTCACAGAATATATACTGAACACAGATAATATTTATTTAATAGCAAAAATAATTACACGATATATCCCGGATATTACATAACTACCTAATTTGAAAAGTCTTTCAAATCATTTTCATTATTAATATCTCATACATTTGCTCGTGTTAGTTCTTCTTAAGAGGATGTGTCATGGTCTTTTTATTATACAAATCATGTTCTTGCAATAAAATATCGAGGAATATGTTGAAATATCTATGCTAGGCAGATTGTATTATATGGTATAGTTGTGATTTCAATATTTTATTACTTACATGTAATAGGCTAGGCAAACATTAATATTTACAAGTCTTTATACATAAACTAGCTTTATAACCCGTGCGAGGCACGAATATGTTCTAAAATATTAAGCAAAATTTTCATCAATTTTGTTGTGTAATACATGCCTGTACTATAACAAGACTAAGTCAAATTGACAACCCTAAGTAAGTTGTGTGGTAATCTATGTTTGCATTGTGTATTGTAACACTTAAGTCTGTAAAAATGTAAATAGACTATACTGTAGTATTTTTCTATAAACAGTCTCAAGCCTAGGAATAAGCTCTGGAAGAAGATCATGAAGATCATGCCTCTGAAAAAGTATGAAGAAGCTTGGAGTTGAATAAATCTGTTTTATAAAAAACATTCTAAGTCAAGAAGTCTACAAGTCACAGATTTTGTGTTATAGAGAAGACATTCGAGAACTCCAGAATGACTTATCGAGAAGTCAAGAAAAGCTACTAGAGAACTTAGAGATATCGACAAGCAAAATTGAAGACATAGAGAATGGAGATATGGACAAGTCATTTCTTCACTAGAGAACTCAAAGTTATCGATAAACCAATTTATCACTAGAGAACTCGGAGTTATCGATAAGCCAATATGTCACTAGAGAACTCAGAGTTATCGATAAGCCAAAGTGAAGACAAGAAGATGAGAGATCTCGACAAGCCAAATTCTCTTATAGAGAACTCAGAGAATTCGATAAGTCAAAAGAACTATATAGTGATGAGAGATCTCGATAAGCCATTATAATTATCGAGATGTCAAGTTCTCTATATACCAAACTGGAGATCTCGAGATAAAACTCAAAGTACAAAGTGCAGACCAGTTAAATATCCAAGATTATCAATCAACAAACAATCCAATCAGTTAGATTGACAAGTCTACAAAAAGCAGTTTGAAGAGTACAAGATCAAAGGCCAAGATTAATTGGCAAAGTAAAGTCACAGGCGTGCAAGATTAGCAAAGATACACTAAGCCAGAAATAGAAAGATTTGGTTATCCAAAAATAGGGTTTAGTACATGTTGTTGCATGCTGTATAATAACTAGCGTTTACTGTTCTATAAAGTAAACATTGGATGCTTTCTTTAGAAGTAACAATTAGATCAAAAATCTTGTATTCTCTCAAGGAAGAAGCTAAGCTCTTTAGTAACAAAGAGCCTAGAAATTTTGTAGCAAGACATTCTTTATTTTAATTAAAATTAAGTGAGTTTTAAAAGATCTGTGTTCACTATTGTTAGATGTTTGATTTCAGTATTAACACATTTCACTACAATGTTTAATTTACTTTGTTCACTACCATAAACAAATCAAGAAAAACAGAAATATGCAAAAACACATTCACACCCCATGTGTGTAATTCATTACCTAACAAATTTCCATATATTTGAAAATTTAAATTAGTTGTTCTAAGGTTAAGATCGTAATTTTTTATGTTATATTCGATTGGTAGAAGGTTCGTGCAAGATATATGCATTATTTACACGTGACTCGATTTTTGAGTAATTAACTGATACTACATAATATATTCTTTACCCGATTTGACTTTGCATATACTCTCATGAACCCCCTAGTTGCTCTATTATATATATAATAGATATATTGAGCACTGAACGCTAAATACTTATTTAACTATTTAACTCATACATGCACGTCATGCACAGTAGCCTTTTTATTTATATAAAATATTTGGTCACTTATGAATCTCGTTAGAAAATACAAGGCGTTAGTTTGGTAAAATTTGTGAATGCCCTTAGAACTGGTTTTTTCTCAAATGTTATTAGTTTGATAACTATATTCATTAGTTTGGAACTGGTAGTACTCCATACGTTTCTTCTTATGGTTATCATGTTATCTAAGGGGTTTGGTTTGTATAACTTTTTATTGGTAAACATCATATAATATAAGTGGTAGGGCTTGTAAAATTTTGTTTTTTGTTTGCGTTGAATAAGTGCCAGTAGATAAAAGTCTTATTTTTTATTTTTTGTTTGCAGTACTTGTGGGATAATCTGAGTTCTTCATTAAAGAAGCCAGTTTACTGCTGCTCTAGAAATACAAAACTACAAGAAATTAGAATGTAACACAAATAAAGCTCTTCTGACTTATTTTTCTATATTTAATTACTCCAAAATCAAAATTAAAACAGCTCAGGTCAATCATAGTTCAAATTCAAAAGAGGCTAAAATTAAAAAGATTTAGCCTATGTAGGAAAAGGAACAAGAACTGGTCGCCCCCGCTTATGAAGCAAGTTCCTTCCCAAGTCTATGAATTGTGTCTCCTAGGCTTGGTTGGAAGCCCTCAAATGTCCATCCATCCTAGGCATGGTAATCCCCACCTAGGAGGCAAATTAACAAACACGCCTGGAAACTTGTCTTCTAGGCGTTGGTTGAATGCCTTTATGGCTGAAGCCACCCTAGGCATGGGTTACTCCCATCTAGGAGGCATATTGGCAAACACGCCTAGAAACCTTATCTTCTGGGCGTTGGTTTAACGCGTGTCTTATAAAAATTATATTTTTTATAGATGTTATTCATCCTTCCGTTGTAAAAATCAACCAAGGCATCGCCAACCACCGCCTAGGTGACATTCAGTTTACCTCTTTTGGAAACTTTGTCTCCTAGGCTCGGTTCTATTGGACTTTTAAGATTTTTGGGTTTTTTCATGCTTTATAACTCCCAAAAGTTGAATAGATGTTGCCGCACATATTTGACAACCACCCATGTTTCCAATTATTGGCTAGTTTTCCTTTCTGTCCAATTCTGGATGCTTCAATCTTTCGGAGAACTAAATCTCTTTTTTGAAAGAAATTTTTTAATCCTTAGAATCTTGTTTCTAATGTTCTATAATCTTTATATTAGAATCTGACTTTATCAATTAAGTCTGGAGTGGGCCTTATGCCTTCTTTGCTTTTCTCGGGCTCAGAGGCCTCAACCCTTGAGATTAAATGAGTGACTTGTAAGAGCACCACAACCTCAACTCTTTAAATCAACAAGAATGACGATGCCCCATGGTTACTTTGTAAGTGGCACGATACGCCCATAATATAGGGGGAAGGTCGTTCACCTGAGCATTCAACTCTCTTTTTAAATCCATCAAAGAATATTTTATTGAAATTAACTGAACTTTCATTAATTTGATAAATTACTCAATAATGTCTCCGCTAAATGGGTAGGAGCAGATGAGATCACAACAAAATAATTTAACAAACAGGGGATTCTAATTAGGCTATGTGACACCTTGTTGGTTTGCTTCCTTATGTGTTTGACACAAACTAATGGTAAGTTAAGTAATAGCTCCTTGCAATGATTAACAACATACCCCACCTCCAACAAATTTGAACTGCCACCATACAAAGCTCTGTATGTCGGCAAAGAATCAGTTTCCACAACAACCTTTTGCCATTGGTAATTCACTAGCCTTGATAATGCTTCTCTGACTCTAATGAATTCTGTTTCAAAAAATGATGTTGGACAAGGTAGACTCATGGTTATTCCTTCCATGAACATGCCATCGCGACCTCTTGTAACTGTAACATTCGGGAATTTCGTGTATTATATTATAAGTATTTTTGTGAATAAATGTGAAGTTATGTGGCTTATATAAAAATTTATATAAAAAAAAGAATTATTATATAGATATATATTATTCCAGCAGACAAGTCATTTGTATGGTATTGATTTATAAATGAATTGAAATTGGTCGATTTGTATTTTGAGATCGTATCGTATTATTTGGAAGTGGTTATATGTGAAATAGTTAGAAAATAAAAAATGATATTTCTTGAGAAAGAAGTGTGTTTTATATGTTAATTATATACTTATGTGCCGAATACGTGTTCGTAGTGTAAGCGGTAGTTTTTATATTTTTTAAATAATATTTATGTGAAATTATTTCTTTAATTACCTTTATAATTTTTCTAAAAATCATAAAAATATTTTAAAAATTTTAATTATTATTTTATTATTCCTCAAATGAGTTTTAAAACTTTAAAAAATTTAATTTCTAATTTATTTTGGTGTTTTAGTATTTTAAATTGATTTTAGAAGCATATTGCATTTACCATCTACATATCTTGTAAAAACCATGTAAAATAATCTATACACTCAAAAATTATTTTAAAAATATGGGTAGAAAGAAAATTTTATTCTATACATTTTAATATTTATTATTTTATTAGGTGATCAAATTTAGAATTATTATGTATTTAAAAAATCAAAGTTCACTTTGACTTTACTGGAAAGATTATCAAAAGAAAAGAATTTTTATAATTAGCAAATTATTGTTTTACAAATATTTTTGTTAACCCCTATTAAGCAGACCCCTTCTCTCATTTATCTCATTCTCTAGAACTCCTTATAACTCTCTCCATCTCTTTAGTCCTCTCACAAATCTCTTGCCCTCTTACTCTCACTCTCATCTCTTCTCCTCTCCTCTTCTTTTTCTCTTCTTCACTCTTTTTACCAAACTTAATTAGTGTAAATATATTTTATACTTGTTTTCTTATTCATATAGATGTGTATGTATATGTGTATAAAGGTGGTTGGGGATTTTTCACTATTACATAAATGGTCTTTACCAAAATCCAAAAATGATGTTGCCATGAAAAAGGATAGCTTATGTGGCTTAAAATTGAAAATGATGATTTATGGTAACATCATAACTGAATACTGCTTTGCATGTTGCCTTAGATATTCTATTCAAACACCTTTCTTTGTGTTGCCTTAGACAGTGAAAAATATTTTAAAAAAAAGCGCAGAAACATCCCGCTCTGTGAAATATTTGGCCCACGCAAAAAAAAATTAAAAGATATAACTATTTTATAAAAACACTCATCCAAGGCTCAGACACACAAATCTCAGACACTCATCTCACTCACAAACTGTAACTCCCCCAAATCCGAGGTCAGAGGATTTGATCGTCACTATGAAACCTCAATCCAAATTAACCTGTTAAATCAATAAATGAATGTCAGCGGAAGATATGTATCATAAATGACCCCACACTAATCCAAGATCTTTAAGGTTACAGTTCTAGAAACAAGATATCCAAATTCCACAAATAATTTTTTCACTTTCTTTTAAAATTGTTTTCAATAATTCTCAATCTCAAAACTTAACCCGCTAGTATAACTTCGAAAAGAAGAATACTAGGCCCAAATACAATACACAACTATAGCATAATATAATATGAACAACTTTATATAACAACTCTTACACTAGTTCGCAAACCCTGGACCAACCACCTTTCAAAGGCTTTTTCGTTGCTTCCTCGAATTACGCGGCTAAACAGCGCAAGTTAATCCTCACTGGAGGTTAAATTTGAAAACAGGCAAGTATGAGCGAAAGAAATGCTCAGCAAGATCATTATAACAAATATAGGGTCGTTTTGATATAAAACTGACATCTGCAATAGCGCAGATCATTTTAAAATCATAATTGCTGAAACATAAAATTTATTAAAGAATCGGATAATTGTTTCTCACTGTATTCAAAACTCTTTTCGATATTTTTGAGCGAAATGCTTCAGCAATACTTTTAATCTTGAAGAGAATAAAACTCGTAAAACCGTGTTTACAGAAATATCGTAAACAACAATAACAAGAAGCAATGATTATGGATTGAATCATAAATTTTATTCAAAACCGAACTCTTGAAATTAATATTTATTTTGTTGTCATATCAAATTAGATACCAATACGAACTTTGATGCTCACAACATCCCATACTGAAGTCAACATCAATCATCTATACTAATACCACCTTTGATATTTAACAATAAACTAAATATCCACATCAAGCAGAAATTGAATCAAAACTGCATTTCATCTTTTATTCAAAACCAAAATACATGTTAAATCATTTATTCTATGATTATCAAAACAATATAATAATTTAGATTGGAATCCTCGAACGACGGTGTGTTGTCGCCGGTGATCAGCCGCAGAGCAACACCGGTATGCCGAAGCATATCCAACTAAACAAAGGGGTACCCAAGGCACATATCGGCCTAGCAATGTGTTATATCTCGTATAACACATAGCTCACGCTGGACCGCCGCCACGGCCTCTTACGCAACCATCCAATCTTAAAAACATTTTATTGAAAGGGGTCATAATACTCGACACCCTTATAAACTTTATTCGTCCATTTACTTGGGCAGAAAACCCAAATCAACGTCATCTTTCTCAAAATCCAAAATATTTTATAAATCCATTCATTTGATAAGTAAAATCACTTAGCTATTCTGAACATAGAATAGCAAAAGAGTATAAAATCATTTAATTCAGCGAAATGTAAAACATTATCTAATCCGAACTGAGAATAGAGAAAGCAATACTTGCATAAAAAGATTTAGGATAAATATCACTTGAACAATAAGTGATGATATGGATACTTGCCTTTGGGTTTTTAGCAATTAGTCACACTCGCAATGACGCATCTATTCTGACATTCTGTCTCAAAACATCACTGTCCTTCTTTTCAACACTTTATTGATATGTTGCTCCTGCAATTGCTAGAAGCCAGATATCCAATACCATTTCATCCCATTCTTTATCCAACATCTTGTCCTGATCAACTCGAATGATCCGCATCTATAATTAAAAGATATAACTTTAATCGTCTAAACGATAATTACTCGACGAACTGCGAGTCAAAATTCTGTCTTCTACCCATACGATAGCCCACACATAAAGAAGACAGTCAAACACAAGACCATTGACCCATGTACACACTTAATTCATATAACACGTAAGCACATAATCCACGTATCACATAATTCATGTCACATATGACTCGGTTCATTAAAAAGTTCGACTCAGTACATTTAAAACTGAAATCAGGTCAAAAATACGACTTATCGATTAATAATCGACTCAGAATGACTCGTAAAACAAGTGACCTTTCGAAAAAAAGAATTTGGGTCTTGAAAGTATTTTTAATGAAAGCAAAATATTTTTCTGAGTCTAGACGCGTTCGTTTCGCATTAAACGGACAAACGGTCTATTTATTTTGAATAAAATAAGAATAAATCAAAATAAATTATAAATAATTGAATCAAATTATGAGTTTCGAAAATAATAAAAGATAATAATTTGAAATCGAAATAAATATTTTAGAAAAAAATTCGAAATAACGTCTTTGTAAAACGGACTTTTCCCGGGGTCATACCCCTCAAAATCTATCCCAAACCAACACAATCCAACTGTACTATAATAAAATCAATAAATTTAAAACACACAGTAATTTATATTTGCACGTATAAACACGCTAGAAACGAAAAACACGGCCAAAAGTGACTTCTACAAAAACTTCCAAAAATTATGAAATAAATATATAAACACTAACATGCTATAATATACACAAGTACGAAGGCGGAATTTCGGAATCGTTACCCAAAATAAATTCTGATCACCGTGAAGAGAATATCTGATGTCCGGAAAATATCTCCAGAAAAATCCGAAATTAATAGCGATAGATATATACACGCTGAGATGCCATGTGGAGTACTCCTCGCCTCCAAACTCTTTTACTACACCCCGAAAATAAATTAAAACGGAGAATATGCTCCGCAAATTTTCTTCTCAAAACCTTAAAATATATATACCTATACGTAGGTATCGAAGCGCTGATCGTTTATATATATAACAATTGAAATTTGGATGGACGGTTGAGAAGATATAAATTTTTGAAAATTAAAAATAAATAAAAATATATAACAGAGAGGAGAGACAGAGAGAAGAGGGGAGTATTCTGTTTGGTAAAGGAAACGGGGAAGGGGTGAAGAAATAGGGGGCGGCGCACGTTTTGGTTTTTTTTTTGTTGTTTTTTTTATTTTGTTTTTTTGTTTTTTTTTATAAACTAAAATCAAAACAACGTTTAAATAATTAGTCCAAAATTAATAAATAGCGGGGAATAATATTTAATCAAATAAATATAAAATTTATATCAAAATGTCCTAAAAATTATGAATATTCGAAATATGTGAAAATATAAAATATTTGGAAGTCACACGATTTTATAAAAATAAAAATCTGATTTTTGTGGGGTTAGACGTCCCGATAGTGGTCCGGTCCGATAATTTTTATGAAACTGAAATATTTCTAAAATTCTCGGAATATTTAAAAACTAATAAAATAAAATTTTCATAATTTTTAAAACATTTATAAATCGTGCGTCATATCCGCATTTTACGATTTAACGAACAAATGTGCGGGTAAATATAACCCGAATTTTTTTTGAAATAATTTTAAAATTCTTGAAATATTCAAATACTAATAAAATATAAGTTTCAGGATTTTTGAAACATTTTGGAATTTAATACTGAATTTACACTTATATATCGGATCCAAAAATAGATTACTTAGCCTCTAAGTAACTTTAAAAATGATACAATTTGATACCAGATTTTTATAATTATCAAAACCGAGCTTCTTATAAAACACCCTATGAGAAAATAATGTAAAATATCCCGTCTCTCGAGAATACGGGTTTTATTGATTTACCGAAATGATTATCGTATCAAAAATTTTACGAGGGGATGCATACGGGTCAAACTGTAATCCAGATCGAAAAAGTCATAACACGAAAAATGTCCGGGATTACCAGATTAGGTTAGGAAGGAGTTTTCGGAAGAGTTTCGGATTGTAAAAACACAAAACCAGTTGAAGTTGGACGATTTCCGGCATTATAAAATAGTTTTGTAATTACCCAGAAAATAATTATTAAATCTATAAATCCTTATAAAATCATATAACAATCCAAAAATTACCAGAAAAATACCATAATTATCTATACTTTATTCTGGACATAATAAAAAATAAAATACTTACACTTTATCACATATAGATACCCAAATATAAATATCAATCATCAGATAATTCACCAAAATTCCCATAATAATCACATAATAATTATTTATTGATAAAAATAATTGCACGATATTTCCCGGATATTACAAAACAATTTCAATTTACTGATATCAATAAGATCGGCTTTCAAATAACTTTTGAAAATAATGCCTTTAAGTAAATATTTTCAGAAATTAACAAGGATCGATATAACACTCAACAATTAGCACATTACCATTTAATAACACAAACTCGTCAAATAAGAATAAAATATCCACCATTTTATTCCTTCTAAATCATAAAAGAATATATATATATATATATATTCAAATAATAATTATAATAATTCTAAAAATACGGGATATTACACAAACACCCACTCACCGCACATTTCGAAGCTCATTCACTCGAAGCTCTGCATCTTGAAGCTCCACATCTCGAAGCTCCATTCATCTCTGTTCTCGAAGCTCATCTCAATTTTCAAACCTAATTTCAAGCTCCGTTTGAAAGCTCTAATTAAAGGCACAAACCCTAATTATAATGTGTTAATAAACCCTAATTTGGGGGGGTTATATTTTGTTTGTAAACTCTAATTTTTGGGGGGTTTCAATTTATTAATTTTGCAGGTTTTGAAACCCTAATTTGGGAGGGGGGTTAATTTGTTAATTTTGGCGATTTTGAAATCTTAATTTTTTGAGGGTTTTCAATTGGTTGAATTTGGGGGTTTTGAAACCCTAGTTTATTTTGGGGATTTATAGATGTTTCTCTATTTTTCGACTCTGTTCCTCTTTTTTGTATGATTTGCAGTTTATATGTTTATAACAGTCTTGCTGTTTAGATATCATTATTGAGTCTATTTTACAATGTGTATGTGATATAACACAAAGTTTGGCTATGATTTATTGAGTCTGTGTACGTATATAGTAAAACGCAAGTGCAAGCGCATGACTTCGTAGACGATCTTGAGCCTTAATAGTTTTAATGGTTTAGGAGATGTACAGTTTGGTTTTGTATATTATATAGGTTAATTAAGAAGAGTCAAAGGCACCTGATTAGTTTTAGTGCCATTACTTTAAATATAATTTATCTATTTAATCTAGTACATTATATAATTAACCTAGTTTAATTAAGAAATGATGTTAGCTGAACATACGATTTAGCCTAGTCATATGAGAATTTTAGTTAATATTATTTTTGCACATTATAGATATTTATTCATAAATAATTAGAGATATGATTATGATGAATGATTTATAATTTTGGTTATGATTAGAAAATACAATATAGGTAAGTGTAAATATATTTATATGTATATATATATATATGTTTGTTACGTATAGAATTAACAACTAAAGATAGTAAATGTTTCACATGTAGTAATGAGTGGGGCAGAGGAAATCTGGATAAATCTGTCGAGATCAAGTGAAGAGTATACTAATGGGGTCAAAAATTTCATCAAAAATGCGATGGCTAAATATACATTCGGAGCCGAATTGAAGTGTCCTTATAGTAATTACAATGGTAAGATGTGGTGGGGTCCGGATGATTTCTATAATCACCTTGTTTGCAAGGGTCCTTCCCTGGATGTTGTAAAATGAATGTACAACATCTCGAATTTGGGTGTTACTGATTTGAGGGATTGTGAAACAAATATAGGGTTTGAAGATGATCTTAATCAGATGTTGAACCTTACTTACACCAATAGGGAACCTAATTCAGATGCAAGGAAATTTTATCGCCTAGTCGAAGACGGGAAAAAGCCCTTGTATCCAGGTTCCAAAAAGATTTCTCGATTAAGTTTTCTTGTTATGATGTACCACTGGAAGTGTCTTAATGGGGTGACGCAAACTGCATTTGGTGAAATGTTACAGTTATCAAAAGAAGCATTTCCTGATGTTTAGATAACTACTTCTTTTAATTTCGCTAAAAACATAATTAGGGATTTAGGACCTGACTGCCAAAAAATACATGCATGTCCTAATGACTGCATGTTATATTGGGGTAAAAATCATAATGAAGTTTCATGCAAAATTTGTGGTGTCTCTAGGTGGAGGGATACGGAAGAAGAAGATAAGAAGAACAAGATATTGACAAAAGTTATGAGATATTTTCCTTTAAAACCAAGGCTCTAGAGGATGTATACGTGTAAAGATTTTGCAAAATTAATGACCTGCCATGCGGTTGATTGAAAGAAGGACGGAATGTTACGATATCCGGATGAGGGTATAGCTTGGAATACAATGGATGCCAAATATCCAACTTTTTTATCAGAAAATCGAAACGTTAGATTAGGTATAGCTTCTGATCGATTCAATCCATTTGGTAGAATGAGTGGCAGTCATAGCACATGGTCAGTTGTTGTGGTGAACTACAATTTACCTTTCAGGCTAAATATCAAACCGGAGAATTTAATTATATCCGCACTTATACCAGGTCCAGCTGATCCCGGAAATAGTATCGACGTCTATTTGTAGCCTTTGATGGAGGAGCTGAAAGAGTTATGAGATGTAGGTGTAACAACTTTTGATGCAACGACGAATTAGAATTTTGTATTAAGGGCAAGTGTGTTGTGGATAATAAGCGACTTTCCCGGTTACGCAATGTTATCTGGCTTGTCCTATATGCAATTACGAGACATCATCAATTTATTTGAAATATAGTAGGAAGGTGTGTTATATGAACCATCGAAAATTCCTAGATTCCAATCAAAAGTGGATATTGGATAAAAAAAGGATTTAATGGCCAGGTTGAAGTTGGGCAGGCCCCTGCAGTTTTATCATGAAGGATGATCAATAGGTTGTTGGATGGTTACAAAAATACTTTTGGTAAGGTGAAGGTGAAACGGAAAGTCAGTTGTGACGTTAATCCTTAGAATAAGAAGCCAATATTTTTTGACTTACCTTATTGGAATGAAAATTCAATACGACATAATCTTGACTTCATGCATATAGAAAAGAATGCATGTGATAGTATTATTGCTACTTTATTAAATATTAGTGGTAAGACAAAAGATCATGTAAATGCTCGATTAGATTTGCAATAATTGGGTATAAGGAAGATTCTGCATCCGACCACCTCTACTGATGGGAAGTACCTTGAAATCAGGGCCACAAACTTCAGCATGACAAATAAAGAAAAAGACATATTTTGTTCATCTTTGGAAAATGTGAAATTCTCACACGGTTTCACTTCCAATATTATCAAATGTGTCCAAAATAAGAAAGTTGTCGAGTACAAGAGTCATGATGCACATATCATTATGCAATACTTGTTACAAATTGCTGTGAAAAAAGCATTGAAGCCTGAAGTTGCGACTTCGTTAATAAGACTTGTTGAGTTTTTTAGAGGTATATTGTGACGACCTCAACTCCGGGGTCAAGAGTTGATATTATGAATAATAATAAAATAGAAATATAATATAATCAAACTCACAATATTACATAACCACGACCCCCTTACCAAGACATTTTTTAGGTTTAAGTATGAACTAGGTTACTTAATTATTACACCACTGATTATATAAATAAGTCTGATACAAATATACTTTTATTGCACCTCAACAGACCTAACATCTGGTCTAACTCAAACTACCTCATTGGATCCAAATAGAGGAGGAGCTTACACTCTTCCCTGACTACGGTTAGCAATAGATCTTCTAGCAGGCACTCGATCTCTAGGCATCTGAAATATATATACAGAATTTTGCAAGTATGAGCTATCAATTGCTCAACAATACCAATATATGAATAAACAGAATATTAAAATTTATGCTAAACAGTTATGGGAACTGAAATAATAAAATCATTCATGCTTAAAACCAAGAAAAACTGTATATCATCAAAACTAGCATGCTCTCTAAAACATAACGTAAATCATGCGCTACTTAAATACCAGAGTTCAAGTTTAGCATGCTATTTCCATTTTCCAAATCATTTATTCCATTACAGGAACCAAAACCAAAACCATTTGTTCCACCACAAAAATAATCAGATATATTGGACGTTCACATGTGAAGATAGCTTATCAGTCTTTCAACACTGACAGCTCTAGGCGGCCATCCAGAATATGTGTTACAGAACTTAGAGAATAGCTAGGTCTCTATCACGCTGGACTAATCGGTTAAAACAATGTGCATAACCGACTTAGCCCATTACGCTTCCACGCTGGGCCGTTACCGAATAATGGGTCTCTTACGCAACTCCAATATCTGATTCCTTTTATCCTGTTTTCAAATTTAGTTATACCTATCTCTTTAAAACAATTTTCATCACAAAATTTAACATCACATTTCCAAACATTTTCCAATGTCAACCACAATTTTGAGATAGGTATTTCAATAAGTTACTTTTCCCCTAAAGCATGATTTAGAAAGTCAAATAAGCTTTTTTAAATAACAGGGGGATACGTAACTTAAAACATTTTGTTCCGGTACGAAATTCAAATCAACAGTTTATTCATATAGCTTATTGAACCATAAAAGATATGGTGAGAGGTACCTGCCTTGTAGAGCTTTAACTACGGAACGCTAGGTTATCCTTAGCCCAACTTCGGGGCTTGGGTCTTTCGACTGGAACCTACAGAATCGAAATACCCTAAATTAGACGATAATTTATGCTTGACATATCCTCACTATCAATTCTACTCTTATAATATCAAAACCCGACTTGTACTTATACGTATTATACCAACACGTAAAAACAGATAGGGCTCATGTACTTTGAAATTTGGTTCAGTAATTATTTTTGGAAATTACGTATAACCGTTGTTACAGAAAATATGGTCACACTCACAGGACTCTTTTTGCAAAATATTTCACCGAGTGACATCACTTATAAATTTATTACACATGACAGGTTTCAAATCACTTTTTAAAAAATATTCCATCATGATACGAAAGTAATTTTCGTAAAATATTTTATAAACATATATTTATATACTCGATTTGTACTTCCGATAATTACAGGATGCATTCCCGTATTTTCGAAATTAAATAATTTCTTGAAAATCGAGCAGCATTTCCTCTATTTATCGGACTATCAGTCGATATCATATCGACACAAATTAACCATTATCAACACAATTCACATAAACTAGTCCGTCGACAACTTTATATAATTTACCGAGACGACCAATTTAAATTACGGAAATAATTTTATGAAATAATATTTTATAATTTGTCGGTTATCACATCACGGTCAACTTATCGAAATTCATTGCTTACGGTGGAAAAATTCGGTTGTACCCGTTTTACTTCAGGTTTCCAAGGCAAATTTCACCGATAAAATTTTGGAATAATCCAAAAATTAAAAATTAGCGAATCAAGAAGACTTTATTCGAATTTTTCTTTTTACCAAAATTAAACAGGAATTCGAACCGCAACACAGAACCACAACCAACACAACAGACACAACACAACACACACACAATGCACACAACACGCACACCCGGTCACCTCGCCGGAAAGGAAACCGGCGGCAACCGGGAAAGAGAAAAACACAGGCGGCACAACAGAAAAATACAGGGCAACAATTACCTGGAACAAGGTAATAAGAAAGATGAGGAAGGAAGGAAGAACGGGAGGGATTGAGGGAGAGAGTGAGAGATTAACAGGGAGAAATCGAGTGAATACAGAGAGTCTCGAGAGGAGAGAAATCTAGAGAGATGAGGGTGAGGGACTATGTCTGTATGTATATTAATGTTCTGTTTTTATATTTTTTTCTTTCTAACCAAAGCATTCCACGTAGCTGCAAAAGCAGGACACACATGACACGTATCTGTGGTTTCTGATAAAAACTGGACGCGTGTTTTACCCCGGTAGCCTGGTTTCGTTCCGCGTTTTACATTTTAACAAACCAATTTGCGGGTGAAAGTAACCCAAAAAATTACTGAAATAATTTTAAAATTCCTGAAATAATTGAAAACTAATAAAAAATAAATTTCTAATTTTTTTAAATCATTTGTGAATTTAACATTGGACCCGGAATTAAATAAAATCAGAAAATCATTTAGGGCTAAATAATTGATGAAATATTATTTTCTAAATTTTCTAAATCTCTATAAATAATTATTAAATTATGAAGCCATGAAAATAATTTTAAAGATGATATCAATATTTATGAAAATAAATCTTGAATAAGATCCCTTTTTAGAGCAGAAACAAAATAATACGACTCAACAATTAATAGGATAATTCTGAACACAACTGAGTCACACATAATCAATATTTAACACAACCCATAGATGGAAGAATCATAACATATTTTATTTATTTAATATTCATATTTTAATAATACAACAGATCGTTATATATATGTTCCAAGGTAACTGAGGTGGATGATGTAAAGAAGCTGCAGAAGATAATTATCAAAATATTATTGTCGACTTGAAATTAATTTCCCACCAGCCTTCTTCGACATCATGGTGCATTTACCAGTTCATTTATGTAATAAAATTGAACTTGGTGGTCCAGTTCACCAGAGATGGATGTACTCAATTGAGAGGTACCTAGGTAAATTAAAGCGATATGTTCGTAATAAGAGTCAGCCAAAAGGCTCAATAGCGGAAGGATACTTGGCAGATGAATGTGTAAGATTTTGTGCAAGTTTCTAGGCAATGACGAAATCAGTTCACTGAATGAGTTTGTCATCAGAAATCATGAAACCAGTAGATATCCAATTCTTTCAAGGAGGAACCAGAAAGGGAAAGCTTATCAATTGCATTATGATATATAGACTGCAGTTCATCGATATATATTGATTAGCTATGATGACAAGGAAGTAGAGGCACTAATAAAGTAAGTCCTAGAATCCTAGTTCAATTTTGTTAATTTAAGTAATTATTACTAACTTCATTTAAATAAGTTAACATACTGTATATTTCTATATTATAGGAAACATCGTTCATTATTTGACAAAAATGCAAAGTCGAACAAGTACAAAGAGCAAGAATACACACAGATGAAGTCTGCGAGTAATGAAATTGGAAAAAAAATAGAATATTTTGAGGGAAATTACGTCCTTGGCGAGAGGTCCTAAACGATTAGCTAAACGGTTCAGAGGTTATGTAGTAAATGGGTATAGGCTCCATACGAAAAGTAGATATAATAAGTGCATAACACAAAATAGCGGTGTTTATCTAACATCATTAAACACCAGTTTCGCTGGTGTAAAGGACCAAAAACCAACAACCGGGGAGGTTACATATTATGGTTCGATTGAAAAAATAATTGAGGTTGACTACTGGGGCTGTTTTGATATGGTTTTTAGGTGTACCTGGTGTGCTGATGAGAAGTTTTCTTTAGGTTTTACTCAGGTAAACTTTAACAGGGTTGTTAAAAAAATGACCCTTTTGTCATGTCAACACAAGTCCATCAAGTGTTTTACATTCAAGACACAGTTGAAAATCATATTCATTATCCTATTAAGAAGTTGTCAACAGAGTTCGATGATTCACACAACGAGAGTAGAGAAATAAAGATGACATAAATGGGCAGTTTGCACATGATAGGAGCTTTCCAATTATTGAAAACCAAGATGATGAAGCAAGATGGTTTAGGGATGATGTCCCAACAAAATAAATTCCGATTGGAGAATTCCAGAAGTGAAAAATTAACATATATTAGCTTGTAAAATTTAGGGTTTTACCTGAATTGTTTATTTTAAGGATTGTGCTTGGATTTAAATGGATTGTTTCCCTGTTTTTGCAATTGATGATCTTTAGTTTTGTATAATTTAAGAATTGTTCTTAATTCCAATTGGTCATTGTTATTTTGTTTAATTTTCTTGCTCATTGTTTTAATAATTTATGTTTGACTTTTTTTTCAATTAAAGTAGATTATGAGTTATAATATGATATTATAATTTTAGGATGGGAGGTGAAATTTTGCTCATTGTAATTTAATTTTCTTACTCCTTATTTTAATATTTTGTTTATGTTTCTTGCTCCCTATTTTTTTGAGTAAATTAGATTACAATTTTAGTATGTGCGACAAACTAATCATTTTTGGAATTTATAATTGCAGGATGGAGGTGACTTTATGGCCTTTCATTTGCATCACAAGGGTGAGTTCCACAAAAATAATTATCTTGGTGGGTTAGTAAATACAGTGAAGGATTTCGAGCTTGATGTCTTCTCATATTCGGAACTGATGGAGTGGGTCAACCAACTTGGCTATAAAAAAATTGGAGGAATATATGTGCGAAAAGAGGAAAATAGTGATGGTTGGGAATTTTTTACTGATGACGCTTTTTTAAATGAATATACTGTAAGAAGTGAGGTTTCTAAACTAGACTTGTTTATCGACTGCGATGTTGATAACAATGTACCGACAATGTGTCGAATGCAACCTCATGTCATTGTAAGGCCAAAAAGAAGCCCTGTTAAACCAAAAGTGGACAATCCTAAAAAGCTTCAGTTTGTGACATTAAAGGATATCAATGAAGAGGAGACCTAGAAGATGAACAAGTCACGGAAGAAAACACAATCTACATACAAAGTTTCAAAAGCAGTTGTGACAGAGAAGAAATCTGAATCTGAACTGATGGGAATGGTAGAATATATGAAAAGATTTCAAATTCCTGATATAAATAATAATTTGGGGGAAGGAACTGGTGAAGTTCAATAGACTGAACATAGTGGATTAAATGCTTATGAATGCGAAGAAATAAAAATGTTGAGGAGAATAAGAAGAAAATAAAAGAACTTGGGATAACCCGATGGACTAAAAATGATCAAAAAGAAAAATATGAGGCCCAAGATACAGAGTGATGAAGATGAAAGCGAATATTGCTGCCCATAAAAGGATTTGGACCAAGAAAGTAATGGGGAAGGCCATATTGTTAAGCCAAAGGTATAATTATAATAAAATAAAGTCTAATTACACATGTGCATTGAATTCAGAATTAAATGATGTTTATTGTCAACATGTTAGCATGTATAATTATGAATATACTATTAACATTTATTTTTTTAGGGTAAGAAAACTAACAAGGTCGTGGTTGGGACTGATGGCCCAGAAACTCGTTCTCGGACATCTAAAATGTCACTTCCATGTGTCAAGCAGGTGAACAAAGTGGAGGCTAAGGTAAACTGTTTGGCAAGTGAATTTATTTACCTTTTTTGTAAAATAAAAAATTGAACTTAGTAACCAATTTCTTTTTCAAGAGAATGATGCTTCAGAAGTTCCTATTGTGGAGAAGTTGAAGCAACTCAAAAATCACGGTCCGGGTACAATGAAGAGGTACTTAGAGTTACGTGAGCGTGAAAAGGAGAATGAAATGGAGGGTCAAATAGAGTCCCTTCATGATATTTTTCAGTCTCAACAATCTCATGATAATATTCTCTATTTCGAAATATAAGAAGTACTTCAAATTTCGTATATACCACATGATAATTAATTGTGTGTTTACAATTTACTTAATTTTTAGTAGATGCACCTGCAAAAAAAATTAGGAAGACCCGAGGGAAGTCAAAACTGAATCATGTCCATACACGAGTTGTGAAGAGAGAGATCATATTGTCAAAGCTGGGCCAACCAATATCAGCTGATGATCGCTTGATATCTGAGTTCAGTAATTTTTGGGAACAACGGTAAGGGAGTTTGATCCTCTCTAACATGTCGTAGCTGGACTGAAGTTCCTGATAAGACATCTTATGGCAATATGTCAAGGTAAATTATTATATCGTGTGTTTATTATACTTGCCGATATTTGAGATTAGTTAGCAGTGGCGGATACAGGGTTTTAACATTGGATAATTTTTAGAGAATTTATGCATTATTTCCCAAATTAATGGGTCACTTTATAGATATGACCCACTTTTCTCAAAAATTATTAAAATGTCACATAGTTTATGTATATTTAGGTTATGAAATTAAAATGTACTATATTGAGAAAAAGAATTACAGAGGTGAAATTAAAATATGAATTGTAATTATATTACGATTGTAATAATTTTATTACTTTGTTAGAAATAAAAATAAAATATAATTATATCATAAATAGGATTATTGTGATAAAACCAAAATAAGGTGAAACAAATTTAGTAGGATTTCGCTTATCAATAAAGGCTATAAATAAAGGTTGCAGATGTGTATTTGTATATTGGTATACATATTTAGTTGTAGCTAGTAACTATTGGAGTATATGATGTTACACAATCAGGATCTGATGATCACAGCCAGGAACTGCTAATTATGTAAGATCATATATGATAGTCAATGGTATTTTACAAGTTTTTATGACGATCTTGCATAATGTTGATGTATCTTGCTATCTAAGTTGATATTCATCAACCAACAGTAACCGAGGTTGTATATGTGTTGATTAGAATGGATCTGTTAACGTAGATCTTATGCTAATAATAATTTCGATTACTGTGAACTTTTTCGATGATTATGATAAGTTAATTTGCGTGTAGATTTACATGAGGTAGATTTAGCTAGTTTAGGTTAGATCTGTCAATATTTGAAGCCAACAAAATAATTTGTATCTATTAAATAACTAAGAAGGTTGAAAATAAAAATCGGAAATTCATAAAATGATCGGTATAGATATTATCTGTGTGTTTTGTTTGTGTGAAATGTTAAGATTAAGATGAACAGTCAAAAGAGTGTCAAGCTAGAAATTATATGCACATGAATCAAGAATATAGAATCTTATCCGACATTGATAAGAAATATTGTTTTAGGAGTAACTTTTAATTAGGGGTTATGTTTTTTAAAATATTAAATCAATTATTTTCATGTTGATTGCTATTTGAAATATACTTGATTTATTTCGTGTTTAGGACAAGTACACCATTTCTGAAGAGGGGTATCAATATGTAATGACAATAATGCGTGATCAGTTTAGGGGGTATAAAGCTTCCATCAAGAAAGATCATTACAGTAAGTATGATACTGATGAGTTAAGGCTGCAAAACAGGCCTAGGGAAGTTCCTTTGAAAGATTTCAAGATACTTTTAAATTATTGGGGTGATGAAAAAGTCCAGGTAACAAATCTATTCATCCAATCTCTATCTTCACATTTCTGATCTTTTCTTAGATTTTTCGTAAAAATAATCAAATCATCTGATTAAATTTGTTATTGTGTCATATGTAAGAAAGGGACAGAAAAAATGCAGAGGCCCGAAATAAGATAACAAAAACATATATTGTTGGGCCTAAAAGTTTCGCCCAAGTCTTCCATAAAATGGTAAGTCAAAATATTTGTTTCACTACTAGGCTACCTTCGCAGAAGTTAGTTATTTCCGCAGTTTATTAAAATTTCCGCCATTTTTACATCAAATTCTTTCTCATATATACAACGCAATTGAGAGGGGGCTCCTTGCTAAACTTGATGAACCAGTGGTACCAATATTGGATGCTGATGTTTACGTTAAATCATGCAAAAGAGATGCCAAACGAGAATATAAGTTGGGTTAATTATCAAATAGATTACTTACTGCGTCTAAATGTATCAAGTGAGTCACTGATTACAAAACTAACTCAAATGAGTCACTCATTTAAAAATTTGTATAAAAAATATTACTGTATCGTTCGTCGAAATTCTTAAAAGTATTATATATTGAGTTTCACACATTTTTTATGAATGATATTACATCCAAATGAAAGGTTCCGATTTCTATTATTTTAGATAATATTGCTAGATTTTTAAAATTGTATCAAGTATATTTTTAATTTTTTGATTGTTTTATTTGATTTAAATAAAAAAATAGTAGATAAATTTTTAAAAATCTAAAAATATTATCTAAAATATTAGAACTCGGAATCTTTCATTTGGATGTAATATCATTCATAAAAACTGTGTGAAACTTAATATATAATACTTTTAAGAATTTTGACTAACAATAAAGTGATATTTTTATACAAATTTTCAAATGAGTGACTTATTCGAGTCTGTTTTATAACTAGTGACTCACTTGATACATTTGGACGCAGTAAGTGACCTACTTGATAATTAACCCAATATAAGTTACCTGTCGATGTGATTGAAAATATGATTGTAAGTTATCTTTCAGTAATTAGATATATTTGTTATAATTTTTATATATTAGTATTTTACCTTTTCTTATTGCAGGATGATGTTAAGAAAATTCTCAAGGATCGCAATATTGATGCTGCTAATGAATTTGTTCGTGGTGGTAAGGAACACAACCGCTCTTATTTAGTAGGGAGACTTATTCTAAAGAAGGAGCCAAAGGGTAATTCCACAACACGTGCGTCAGCTATCTCAGATCAGTACTTGTCAAGATTGACTGAAAAGATCAGGGATGAAGTTAAGCAGGAGATGGAAGAGAAAATGGATCAGAATATTCGAGAGGTCCGATAGCTTCGAGACAGTATCAAGGTGATGATGTCCAAGTTGGCGGAAAAGAATCCGGAGCTGCAGATTGATATTGAAGAGCTGAGCAAGCAGCCACCAAGTGATGCAAGTGGAGCAAGCAATTTCAGTCCTTGATCCTGCATATCATAGTTATAAAGAAATCTTTTGAGATATTAGAACCACATATGGTACTTTTAAAATATGTTTATGTGTGGTCGTAGAATTAACTGAAGCATGTAGTTTTATTTAAATAGAATCAAGTCGGAATATTGGAATTGGTATTGGCATGAAATATTATTTCGTGTTTTTACGACTTGAAACATCTTTATTCTAAGTAGTTCTTTAACTTAATTGACTTGCATCTGATGGTATGTATACTGTCTGGATGATTATTGATGGTTTGTGTGTTGTTTTGGTTGAATCTGATTAATATTGGGATGTTAAATTTAGGTAACAAGTTGTTTAAAATTTATCACTAAAAATGTTGCCTTAGCCTGATATGGTGTTGGAAAAAATAAATTAACTGATGTTACTATAGCAAGATAAGTGTTGGCGAAGAAAAGAAATGTTAATAAACTGGTGTTGCTATAGACCGAGAAAGGTATTGCCATAAGTATTAAGGCAACATCAACATTGCGTTGTTATTAACTACAGGGTGTTACCATCAATTTAAAGCCAACGCCGGTTCAGGTGTTGGTGTTGAAAGAATAATGTTGTCATATATATCTAAGACAACAAATTTCGGGTGTTAGTATAGTTTTATAAAATGTGCTGGCATAACATCAAAGGCCGCATGCAAATTTCCAACACCTTCAAAATTGACCAAAGTGTTTCCTTACGCTTTATGTCAACATCTTTTTTAGCATTTTCAACATTATTTTGGATGTTGCTGAAGACCATTTATGTGATAGTGTTTGGTGAGAAGGAGTAAAGTTGGATGAAGGTTTTGGAGGATGTGGGATTCCTATTTTTGATGAAACCCACGAATTAGGGTTCATCCAAAAGGGGAATTGATCATGGAAATGACCTTAAGAGAGTCATGCTCTTGGTTTGTATTGTATATGTGTTAATTCAGGTTGGTATCAGAAATACAGGTTTTGATCAATGAAACAAGCTTAGGTTAGGTGAGTCTTAAGTTAGTATCTAAGATAGGGTATAAGTCTAAACTCACATCGGGTTTAAGTTGAGACGATATATAGTCTTGATTATGAAGATAAGATTGCATTACTATTAAGGTCGCCTTATTCAGTTTTTAATTATTGCGAGCGATGGTATTATTATGTGTTCGGAATGTTGAGTCCACCGTCCATCAAAGATTAACCGAATCGTCCAATCTTGTGAACTATAATATGAACCTAAGTTTGAACACTCTACAAACTTTTTGAGGTAAAGCAGTTGGTTCTGTATTCGAAGTCAACGAGACCAGTAAATATGTGAAGGTATCTACTGAACCGTTGAACTGATTCAACCTATTAAGCTAAACTTTGAACTTATGCTTAGAGTCAGCACAAGTATATGGGAATGATGCAAATATATTCAGAGTTGAAAAGAAAGATCCAGACGATGGAGGATTATGCTACTTAAGAAACTATTAAGGCTACACTGTCGACTAATCGAGACGCTAGTTTTTGTCGCCTAGTTGTTTTCGAATTTGGGTTTTAGCGAGCCTAGAGACATTGGAAGACAACGAGACTAAGTGGTTTGATGAGGTAGAAGGTCGGATACATCGTATTGATAGTTATTTTATTTTTTGGTTCTGACTCTCTGATATAGGCCCCGGATTAGGAGGGCGTCATAGTAACCATCCCAACTGAGAAAGTATCAGCCCCTGGAAAGAATGACACATCAACATTGAGCTTGATTGTCCCTAAGTTAGGAGGTTTCCATTTTTTAATCGTTGTGACTTCACTAGCATCACTGATGCTAATATGATGTACCTTCTGTCTAGCAGTTTTCCACTCTAATAACATATTAAAACCGATCTCCATTGTAATTACTGAGGCTGGTAACACTTTCTTCATGTCATACACTAGATTACCAGCATTCCGGAAACTACCTGCAAATGGACACTAAAAGAATGAGTGTAACAGATGCTCACTATTCGCATTGCTGATCAGACACGTAATAGGAATTTCCACACATTTTTTCTTAAATCTAGTTCGCACAAAAACATTATCACGATAAAACCTTCAATAAATATTTTATTTTTATGTGGTAAAATGGTCTTCATAATCTGCTTCACCCCCTCGACTTAGTGCATCTCAAGTTATTATTAAACTGATTGTACCGTTCTTTGTATTCATTCTTCATTTATATAAACCATCAGACGACTTGGACCATACTATTCTATCTTCAGCAGAATGTTGAGGCATATACGTAATCAGAATAGATTTAGCATCATAATCACTTGTTATGGATTAAAAACTAATATATATAATTGCTGTATTTATTACTAAGGAATGTGAGCTTCAAGGCTCGATTTGACTGCTCTTGTGTTTCGTGACTCAATCTGCCTTAACAAGATGCCTACGTACCTTGCTGATTGCCAAGTGTAACGACCGAGAATTTTGCGTCGTAATTAAGAAAGTAAAGTATGTGTTATGTGATGAGATCATGTGATTAAGCGGTGATTATTTGTCTTATCTGTATACTAGAGTTAAGGAGCGTGGATAAAAACGTTCCAATTTAAAGAATCAGCTTAGAAGTCGAGCTGTGGTTTCGGGCCGTCAGGTAGAACGGAACCCGTCCTAGTATAAAAATTAAATAATATAAAATGTGAATTATATGAGAAGTGAATGAATAAAGTATTTCGTCTTAAGAGACGTGTTGATTGGCAAAGATAATGAGAAGCGTAATCGAAACGCTGAGCGTCGGGCCGTCAGGCTGAACGTGACCCGGTACGCGTAAAAGAGGATAAAGATTAAAGAGGGATATATTCTATGATCAGACCTGAGTCGTTATGTGACTATATGCATGTGATTGCTTGACTGTGTGCATGATTATATGTTCTGTGTCAATTTTTGTGAATTTTAAAGGAATTATGTGATTTAAGTAAAGGTTTAATTAACCTTCGTGCATTTTTATAAAATCATCTGAGATGGATAAAAACATGGGATTTGTTCTGTTATCTTCGTAGAGGTCTTAGAGACTTTTTAAAAATGATAAGTGAATTTAATTGTTGATCTTTGCATTTTTAAATCGATTTTATATGGAAAAGGTATTTATTAAAGCGAGTTTGCGAAATTCAGATAAAATCAACCGCTCGCTCAAATTCTTATTATGAGTAATGGTTGGAAAGCTAATTTCGAGATCTACGTCTTAAAATTGTTATTTGCGATAATTTTCAACTTTCTGAGAGAGACATATTTAACATTCAATTTCTATTTCATTGGAGTAAAAAGAGAGAGTAAATCAAGCAAGAAAAGGGATTAGTAAATTACTAAACTACCCTTGCCCTTATTATAAATACAAGCTCACTTCTTCCCCCCCCCCCTTCTTTTCTTCTTTTCCGTGAGCATCTCTCCCTCTCTTTCTTTCTCCCTCTCTCTCTCTCGGACACTCTCTCTCTCGGCTCTCTCCCCATCTCTTTTCTCTCTCTTGCATGCAATAACAAATACTCATCAAAATTCAAAGATATAACCATCTATAGCTTCCATTTTCGGTATACTTCTTAGATTTCACTTGCATGTAAGTGTTTGTATAAGTGTTTAAGGTTCCATCACTATGGTTATGTTCAAGGAAATATAATTCCTTGATATATGATCATAAGAGTAGATTCAAGTGATTTTATGGTTTAAAACTCAAGAGGAGACCCGTTATGGGCACTCTTAAGTTCGACCACCAACCGGCCATGATCCAAGGAGAGCCGGTAGGATTTTGAGTAAATAATGTGATTTTTGAGCTATATGCACTTTAAAGCTTGTATGTAGCCTTTGCAAGTCTTGGATTCTTGAAAAATTCAAATAGGGCTTTGGATTTCTTTTGAAATTTAAGTGATAAAAGGATTGCTATGATTGTTTTAATAGTATGTGGACTTGTGTACTTGATTGGATGCTTAAGAAATCGAATTTGAAGATTGCATGTTGAGGTTTTGGTTCGGCTTTTATGCTAATAAAAAAGGGAATTGAATTTTGTGACTTGATCTTGGTGTAAACTAAGTTTAATTAGTAAGAAATAGAGTTGCATGTTGATTTAAAAGAGGAGTTAGTGATGCATGTCATTGTTTGGTTCTAGGATTGTGAATTTTGAATCTTTGCCGAATATAAAATGGGTTTAGAAGAGATTGATTTGTGATTAAGTGAATGCATGCATGTTGATTGAATAATTTGATTAAAGTTGAGTCATTAGGTGATGTTTGGCTTTGTGCTTCGGATATCTTGATAAAAAAATGAGAGTAATGACTAAGTTAAGGCTTAAAACAAGTTGAAAATGTGATATAAGACTTTGCATGTCAAGATTGATCTTTGCATGTGTGTTTTCTTGATAAACCCGAATGGGTCTTAGGCTTAAAAAGTAAAATTGAGTCGATTTTTGCTAAAAATCTTAGTGACTAATGAGAACTTGATTGCATGACCATGATTGAGTGGTGTTTATGTTCGAAATTTGTTAATAAAGAAAATGGTGCTAGTTTAAATGTTGGATCATGCTAGAACTAAGGTTGTATGGTGTGATTTTTGAGAAATTTGATTGTATATGTATGATTATGGTTCGGATTTTTATGATTAAAAGAAAGGAGAGTGGTTCTTTAAAGGTTGTTGAGTGAGATACGTGTTTATGTGAATTAAAGTGAGTATTTGATTGATTTTATGGTGGGTATTTGCAATAAGGCCGAATAGGCCATAAGAAATAAAGGTCAAAACTTGATTTTGGTAATTGAAAGAATGATTGAGTGTTTATATGTGAAAATCTTTGATTTTGCTTGATTGGATTGTTGTTTTGGTTCGAATTAAGGAATAAAAGAAAAGGGAATTAAGTCGATTGATATAAGTGATAGTATGCACGTAAATGTTTGGTTGTAAATAGGGTCTAGTACTCGTAAAAGAGTCGCGTTAGTGTGATTTGAGAAATAGCCTAGGTCAAGCGAGTACGCTTTGATTGCTAGGTGTATAAGGATATAAAAACTACAAGAAAGGATTGTGCTATGTGCTATGTGCTGTGTGCTTATTTGTATAAGCTATACTCTTATAGTTCGAGTCAAAGATATAATCGAGTTATCTTATAGAGTGATCGTTCCGGGAACGAGAGTTGGGAATCTCATTAAGATTTTGGTTTTTATTGTAGATTCGGAGCGTGAGGGCATTCGGGCTAGGAAAGGGAAAAGTATACTAGGTGGCAGTAGTTCAACCCTCAGGAAAGCAATTTCAGGCAAGTAACTCTGATTACTTGTATAAATGATTGTAAAGGAAATGTTGTTCATACCATGTAGAGTATTGAACTGTTAAAGTATAAAACCTTTGCTTTATGAAACCCTGATATTGATTTGAAGTACCCTTTGTTCTTGATAACCTGTTATTGATAAGCCTATTGATTTCACTCATTGATAACCTAACCTTTCTGTTCAAGTTACCTATAATGCCATGAATCATATTGAACCTATTGATTATCTTGGTTAACCTTGTTTAATGATATTCTGTTTCTCTTGATCACCCTATTGATCCCTAAATCAATGTTTATCCTTCTAATTTGGTGCCTTGTTATCCTCGATAAAGAATTCTTGAGAATTGTTCCTTGCGTATCTTTGATTCACTCCCTGAACTTTGTTTCTTTAAAATCTGAATTAAGAATGAGTTTCGACTTGAAAGAGTCCGAATGATTTCAAAGGCTTGGTAATGATAAAATGAATTTTAGAAAACCTATTGTTTTCCAACTCAAGGTTTTCCAAATGAATTCCTTATGGATTGGATTGAGACGTAAGAGGCTAGTGGGACTAGTCCAGTCATGGTAAGAGGCTAGTGGGACTAGTCCAATTTAAGGCTGAAATTATGCCGAATGGTACCTTAAAGACCGGAATGGAGGTTGATACGGGCTGATCACCCGTATATAATGAAATGGAAAGATAAGTGATCCAATCAAGGGTTCTAAATGATTATTTTAAAAAGGGAACTGAAACTTTTGTTCAATAAATTGATTTTTGGAAATGAAAATGGTTTATACTGTTTTGAAAAGAGTTGATTATGTTATTGTGGAGCTTAAAGCTCAGAACCCTGATTCCTGAAATTATTGATCATATGAATGATTCTATATCTTGAAATACTGTTGCTTTCCTCTATCGAAAGATCTATTTTGATCCTATAATGATTTGTGATGAATGTCGGCTTTCATCCTGTTTCGAGCTTTGTTTCTTGAAAGCCCAACTATTCTTCGGATACCCTTTCCTTATCCCAAAGAAAACAAAAATCAATATATGGAAATCTGCCACCTAGATTAGCTAAAGTAGAATGCCCTAGTTTGTTCAAAGTATATTGAGAACTGATATTGTAGAACTGCTATATAGTTACTTGCTGAGTTTTATAATCATTTGTTTTGTCTTAATCTAACCATGGCAGTTAAGCAAGAAGATGGCCAGGCTTAGGCGCACTGCTCGTAAGAGCGTACCTGGTGGTCCCTACCGTGTTGAGGGCTTCCGGTTGCCAGAGCAGGTAGTGGTTGTTGTGAGTGAGCTCGCGTCTAGAAAGAGGTGTATAAAGATACAATGGGTTATCTGTCGGTTCCCAGCCGGAATCGATATGGATTATTTAATAATATTTTGGGTTTGTAAGTTATATTCTGTGATTGGTAGTTGTAATCTTGTCTCATACTTTATCATGTTGATCCTGTTAGTAGTTAATCGGGGTTTATGCATATTTAATTAGTAGATTAGAGGTGTGTGAGTCCTCATTTCCTAACCCCGAGATTGAGGGCGTCACAAGTTGGTATCAGAGCTACAGGATCTAGTCCCTGAGACAAGTTAGGTTTTAAAAAGGGGTATTTTGGGAATATATCTATATCGCGAGAGAGTTCGACTCATGAAGAGTTGAGTTAGACTATTAGGTATAGTCTAAGGAAAGTGTTTGATTGGTAAAGCAGAAACTAGAGTTAGGGTGTGAGTTAGCTGGAAGCTTTATTTGACCCTAACGTTGTTTCTTGGTTGCTGTTTTATGTTTTCTCTCAGGATCCTAGTAGTGGTAGTGATTCAGACTCTGAGATTAGCTTGACTGGTAACCCCGTGGACCCTATTCCACCCTCTCCAGAGGAGCCTGTATATGTTAGTTCAGACCCAGAGGAGGACCCTTCTGAGAGTAGTGAGATCCCTATGCAGATTTCACCCTTGAGGCCTGATTCAGAGACCCCTGCCCCTGAGCCAGAGTCGGACATGCCTAAGACTGTTCCAGTCAGTGTTGGTGGCAAGTTAGCCCAGGACCGAGACTTTGTGTACTCCCGCATTCCTGAGTTAGGAGCTTTGGTGGATAGACTAGCCAGAGAGTCTAGGCAGAGTGCTTTTGTTATGGATGATGAGTGGTGAGTTCGAGTGAAGATGGTGGAGCAGGTTACCAGGAAGAGATTGGATGAGGGACCATCCACTAGTGATGCTGATGCTGAGGCCCGGAGGCTGCATAAGATCATTCGCTGGATGTTGGTTGTGTTGAGAGAGATCCTAGATGATTAGACGGGACTGTTGGTTGAGCCCGTAGATTGTTGTTGTTATTTTCAGCGCCGGTAGGCTTTGGGATACTTGGTCAGATGTCGGGATCCCTTTTTCATTTATCTTGTTGTATTTCAGACCAGTGTAGTAGTAGTAGTAGTTGGAAGTTAGGGGTAGATAGGGGAATGTTTTCCAGTTTTTCCTCTGTTTAAACCTCTATTTATTGTACCTTGTTTCAGAACCTTAAAATCCAGAATATTTCCTATGTAACCCTTGATTTAAATAAATCTATTATCTTGCTTTCCTTTGTGCACCCTGTTTATCTTATAAACTGTTCTCAATGCCATGTTTTAAATACAGCTATGTTCTCGTACAACCATGTCTAAAGACCGTAAAACCCTATTCCGTGCCATGATAAAACAACACTGACATGAGAATTATGTAGTAATAGGATTGCATGTGCAAATTGGGTGAAACTTAAAACCCACAAAAGAGATTTCATAAAAATTGTTGTTATATATGCCATGATATCGTATTGCTAAATAATTGTTCAATCAGGTTTGTAAGAAATGGCCAACTCACCAGATCACCAAGAAGAAGAAATTCCCACCCAAGACCCAGAAATAAACCCGGAAACCACTTTGATGAGCAGACTTGCTCAGCTTTTACAACAACCTGTGGCCCCAAAAGTTGGAAATTTCAAGCACTTTCAATCCGTTCATCCTCCAGAGTTCTTAGGTTTTCCAGATCCGATTAAAGCACAGTCGTGGTTGAGAGAGATGGAAAAAGCCTTTGAGCTAGCCGAAGTTAAGGATGATAAGAAGGCTCAGTACGCAAGTTATTATTTGAGGGATGAAGCCAGTTTCTGGTGGGAGTCTTCTAAGGCGTTGTTGGAAGGCAAAGACTTATCTTGGGAGAAGTTCACTGAGATGTTTCTGGAAAAATATTTGCCAAGTTATATGCAAGATCAGTTGGAGATGAAATTTTTGGATCTTAGACAGGAGGAAATGTCGGTAGCAGAATATGAGGTGAAGTTTTCGGAATTGTCAAGGTTCGTACCAGAGTACGTGAATACTGAAGCAAAGAAGGCTAAGAGGTTCCAGAAGGGACTTAAGCCGTGGATTAGGATTCAAATAGCAATGTTGGAGATCAAGAACTATGTTGCTTTGGTTCAGAAGGCAATGATAGTCGAAGGTGAGCGGGAAGCTGCTCGAAGAGAAAATGAAGGAAGAAAGAGAAAGTTTGAAAGCTCTGAGCAAAAGCAAGGAATTTCAAAGTTCAGAGGGAAGTTTGGAAAGAATGGTGGAGGTCAGAACAAAAAGTTTCAGAAGTTTAGACCCGGGAATGGAGCTCAGAAGAACCGTTTCCAGAAAGCTGGACAACCGGGAAAGGATAGCAGACCCCAGATGCAAGAATGCAGGAACTGTGGAAGGAGACACCCGGGGAGGTGCAATAAGCTGGATATAACATGTTTCAAGTGCAACCAGAAGGGGCATTATTCTTCAGAATGTTCAAATGAAGTAAGGAAGCCTGATTTGGCTTGTTTCAAGTGTGGCAAGGTAGGCCATATGGCTAGAAATTGCAAGGAGCCGGTGCAGAAGGCTAATGTTCTCAGAATTGCTGGACCGCCGTCTCTCCCAGCACCATCAGCTCAACCCAGAGCTAGGACCTTTAACATGTCAATGAAAGATGCGGTGCAAGATGTGGACGTGGTAGCAGGTATGCTTGTTATAAACTCAGTAGAAATAAAAGTTTTGATGGATTCTGGAGCAACCAGATCTTTTATTTCTGAAAGCATTCTTGATAAGTTAAATTGTGTTGCGTACCCTCTAGAGCCTAATTTGATTATAGAGGTAGCAAATCAAGAGAAAGTTGTTGTTAATAAGATTTGTCCCGATTGTGATGTGTCTATAGAAGGTCGGCACTTTTCTGCTGACTTAATTCCTTTTAAGTTAGGAGAATTTGAGGTTATTCTAGGAATGGATTGGTTGTCAAATCATGAGGCGCAAATAGAGTGTAAAAGTAAGAAAGTGAAGTCAAAAACCAAGGATGGTGAGGAAGTGATATTTAAAGGAAGGAGGCAAGAAAAGAAATTTCTAACGGTTATTGAGGCGAGAAGATTAATGCGTCAAGGATGCGAAGTTTATTTGGCTCATGTCGTAGACGTGGAGAAAGAATCTGTAAGGATCGACGATATTCCGGTAGTAAGAGATTTTCCGGACGTGTTTCCTGATGAATTGCCTGGACTACCTCCAGACAGAGAGATCGAGTTTACGATTGAATTGGCTCCTGGTACGGAACCAGTGTCGAAAGCTCCCTATCGCATGGCGCCGGTTGAAATGAAGGAATTGGCAGCTCAGTTGCAAGAGTTGTTGGACAAAGGAGTAATCCGACCGAGTGTATCCCCGTGGGGCGTACCAGTGTTGTTTATAAAGAAGAAGGATGGAAGTATGCGATTGTGTATCGATTACCGTGAGCTGAATAAGTTAACGATCAAGAACAAGTACCCTCTACTGCGGATTGAGGACTTGTTTGACCAATTAAAAGGAGCTTCGTGCTTTTCAAAGATTGATTTAAGATCTGGGTATCATCAACTAAAGATCAAAGTGGAAGATATACCCAAGACAGCGTTCCGAACAAGATACGGACATTATGAGTTTTTGGTGATGGCATTTGGCTTGACGAATGCGCCAGCTGCATTTATGGATCTTATGAACAGAGTGTTCAAGCAGTATTTGGACAAGTTCGTGATTGTGTTTATTGACGATATACTTATTTATTCCAAGACGGAAGAAGATCATAAGGAGCATTTGAGGATTTCCTTGGAAATTCTGCGAAAAGAGAAGCTGTATGCAAAGTTTTCGAAGTGTGAATTTTGGCTAAAGGAAGTGCAATTTCTTGGTAATGTAGTTAATAAAGAAGGAATTAAAGTGGATCCAGCCAAGATGGAAGCTGTAATGAATTGGGAAAGACCCAAGACTCCAACGGAAGTCAGAAGTTTTCTGGGATTAGCCGGATACTATAGAAGATTTGTGCAAGATTTCTCAAAGATTGCCGTTCCATTGACAAAATTGACGAGAAAGAATGAGAAGTTCGTTTGGACAGAAAAGTGTGAGGAAAGTTTTCAAGAATTAAAGAAGAGATTGGTAACCGCCCCTGTGTTGGTATTACCAGATGATAAAGGTGAATTTGTGATATTCAGTGATGCTTCCTATAAAGGACTTGGATGCGTGTTAATGCAACACGGGAAGGTAATAGCATACGCGTCAAGGCAACTCAAACCGCATGAGCAAAAGTACCCAACGCACGATTTGGAATTGGCAGCAATTGTATTTGCCCTTAAGATTTGGAGGCATTATTTGTACGGGGAAAAGTGCGAGATTTATACGGATCATAAGAGCTTAAAGTATATCTTTACTCAGAAAGAACTGAATATGCGACAAAGAAGGTGGTTGGAATTGATCAAAGATTATGATTGTGCGATAAAATATCATCCTGGAAAGGCAAATGTGGTAGCTGATGCTTTAAGTCGAAGGAAAAAGTTGAAATGATACGAAAGAGATTAATTGCAGCTCAAGACCGACAGGCAAAGTACGCAAATCAAGAGCGGAAAGATGTGCAATTTGAAGCTGGAGACAAGGTCTTGTTGAAGATATCTCCTTGGAAAGGTTTAACTCGATTTGGAAAGAAAGGAAAGCTAAGTCCAAGGTACATTGGACCATTTGAAGTATTGCGACAAGTTGGGAAAGTGGCGTATGAATTGGCGCTGCCGCCGCAAATGCAACATCTGCACAATGTATTTCATGTATCTCTCCTGAAGAAGTATAATGCCGATGCGAGCCATGTGATCGAGTTGGAACCAGTAGAAATCCAACCAGATTTGTCCTATGTGGAACAACCAGTACGAATTTTGGATCGAAAAGAAAGGATGCTTAGAAATAAAGTTGTACCTCTAGTTAGAGTGTTGTGGAGAAATCCACTAGTCGAGGAATCGACTTGGGAATTAGAAAGCGAAATGAAAGAAAAGTATCCCCATCTATTTGCTTAGATTAGATTCTGGGGACAGAATCCTTTTAAGGAGGGTAGATTGTACCGACCGAGAATTTTGCATCGTAATTAAGAAAGTAAAGTATGTGTTATGTGATGAGATTATGTGATTAAGCGGTGATTATTTGTCTTATCTGTATACTAGAGTTAAGGAGCGTGGATAAAAACGTTCCAATTTAAAGAGTCAGCTTAGAAGTCGAGCTGTGGTTTCGGGCCGTCAGGTAGAACGGAACCCGTCCTAGTATAAAAATTAAATAATATAAAATGTGAATTATATGAGAAGTGAATGAATAAAGTATTTCGTCTTAAGAGACGTGTTGATTGGCAAAGATAATGAGAAGCGTAATCGAAACGCTGAGCGTCGGGCCGTCAGGCTGAACGTGACCCGGTACGCGTAAAAGAGGATAAAGATTAAAGAGGGATATATTCTATGATCAGACCTGAGTCGTTATGTGACTATATGCGTGTGATTGCTTGACTGTGTGCATGATTATATGTTCTGTGTCAATTTTTGTGAATTTTAAAGGAATTATGTGATTTAAGTAAAGGTTTAATTAACCTTCGTGCATTTTTATAAAATCATCTGAGATGGATAAAAACATGGGATTTGTTCTGTTATCTTCGTAGAGGTCTTAGAGACTTTTTAAAAATGATAAGTGAATTTAATTGTTGATCTTTGCATTTTTAAATCGATTTTATATGGAAAAGGTATTTATTAAAGCGAGTTTGCGAAATTCATATAAAATCAACCGCTCGCTCAAATTCTTATTATGAGTAATGGTTGGAAAGCTAATTTCGAGATCTACGTCTTAAAATTGTTATTTGCAATAATTTTCAACTTTCTGAGAGAGACATATTTAACATTCAATTTCTATTTCATTGGAGTAAAAAGAGAGATTAAATCAAGCAAGAAAAGGGATTAGTAAATTACTAAACTACCCTTGCCCTTATTATAAATACAAGCTCACTTCTTTCCCCCCCCCCTTCTTTTCTTCTTTTCCGTGAGCATCTCTCCCTCTCTTTCTTTCTCCCTCTCTCTCTCTCTCGGACACTCTCTCTCTCTCGGCTCTCTCCCCATCTCTTTTCTCTCTCTTGCATGCAATAACAAATACTCATCAAAATTCAAAGATATAACCATCTATAGCTTCCATTTTCGGTATACTTCTTAGATTTCACTTGCATGTAAGTGTTTGTATAAGTGTTTAAGGTTCCATCTCTATGGTTATGTTCAAGGAAATATAATTCCTTGATATATGATCATAAGAGTAGATTCAAGTGATTTTATGGTTTAAAACTCAAGAGGAGACCCGTTATGGGCACTCTTAAGTTCGACCACCAACCGGCCATGATCCAAGGAGAGCCGGTAGGATTTTGAGTAAATAATGTGATTTTTGAGCTATATGCACTTTAAAGCTTGTATGTAGCCTTTGCATGTCTTGGATTCTTGAAAAATTCAAATAGAGCTTTGGATTTCTTTTGAAATTTTAGTGATAAAAGGATTGCTATGATTGTTTTAATAGTATGTGGACTTGTGTACTTGATTGGATGCTTAAGAAATCGAATTTGAAGATTGCATGTTGAGGTTTTGGTTCGGCTTTTATGCTAATAAAAAAGGGAATTGAATTTTGTGACTTGATCTTGGTGTAAACTAAGTTTAATTAGTAAGAAATAGAGTTGCATGTTGATTTAAAAGAGGAGATAGTGATGCATGTCATTGTTTGGTTCTAGGATTGTGAATTTTGAATCTTTGCCGAATAGAAAATGGGTTTAGAAGAGATTTATTTGTGATTAAGTGAATGCATGCATGTTGATTGAATAATTTGATTAAAGTTGAGTCACTAGGTGATGTTTGGCTTTGTGCTTCGGAAATCTTGATAAAAAAATGAGAGTAATGACTAGGTTAAGTCTTAAAACAAGTTGAAAATGTGATATAAGACTTTGCATGTCAAGATTGATCTTTGCATGTGTGTTTTCTTGATAAACCCGAATGGGTCTTAGGCTTAAAAAGTAAAATTGAGTCGATTTTTGCTAAAAATCTTAGTGACTAATGAGAACTTGATTGCATGACCATGATTGAGTGGTGTTTATGTTCAAAATTTGTGAATAAAGAAAATGGTGCTAATTTAAATGTTGGATCATGCTAGAACTAAGGTTGTATGGTGTGATTTTTGAGAAATTTGATTGTATATGTATGATTATGGTTCGGATTTTTATGATTAAAAGAAAGGAGAGTGGTTCTTTAAAGGTTGTTGAATGAGATACGTATTTATGTGAATTAAAGTGAGTATTTGATTGATTTTATGGTGGGTATTTGCAATAAGGCCGAATAGGCCATAAGAAATAAAGGTCAAAACTTGATTTTGGTAATTGAAAGAATGATTGAGTGTTTATATGTGAAAATCTTTGATTTTGCTTGATTGGATTGTTGTTTTGGTTCGAATTAAGGAATAAAAGAAAAGGGAATTAAGTCGATTGATATAAGTGATAGTATGCACGTAAATGTTTGGTTGTAAATAGGGTCTAGTACTCGTAAAAGAGTCGTGTTAGTGTGATTTGAGAAATAGCCTAGGTCAAGTGAGTACGCTTTGATTGCTAGGTGTATAAGGATATAAAAACTACGAGAAAGGATTGTGCTATGTGCTATGTGCTGTGTGCTTATTTGTATAAGCTATACTCGTATAGTTCGAGTCAAAGATATAATCGAGTTAACTTATAGAGTGATCGTTCCGGGAACGAGAGTTGGGAATCTCATTAAGATTTTGGTTTTTATTGTAGATTCGGAGCGTGAGGGCATTCGGGCTAGGAAAGGGAAAAGTATACTAGGTGGCAGTAGTTCAACCCTCAGGAAAGCAATTTCAGGCAAGTAACTCTGATTACTTGTATAAATGATTGTAAAGGAAATGTTGTTCATACCATGTAGAGTATTGAACTGTTAAAGTATAAAACCTTTGCTTTATGAAACCCTGATATTGATTTGAAGTACCCTTTGTTCTTGATAACCTGTTATTGATAAGCCTATTGATTTCACTCATTGATAACCTAACCTTTCTGTTCAAGTTACCTATAATGCCATGAATCATATTGAACCTATTGATTATCTTGGTTAACCTTGTTTAATGATATTCTGTTTCTCTTGATCACCCTATTGATCCCTAAATCAATGTTTATCCTTCTAATTTGGTGCCTTGTTATCCTCGATAAAGAATTCTTGAGAATTGTTCCTTGCGTATCTTTGATTCACTCCCTGAACTTTGTTTCTTTAAAATCTGAATTAAGAATGAGTTTCGACTTGAAAGAGTCCGAATGATTTCAAAGGCTTGGTAATGATAAAATGAATTTTAGAAAACCTATTGTTTTCCAACTCAAGGTTTTCCAAATGAATTCCTTATGGATTGGATTGAGACGTAAGAGGCTAGTGGGACTAGTCCAGTCATGGTAAGAGGCTAGTGGGACTAGTCCAATTTAAGGCTGAAATTATGCCGAATGGTACCTTAAAGACCGGAATGGAGGTCGATACGGGCTGATCACCCGTATATAATGAAATGGAAAGATAAGTGATCCAATCAAGGGTTCTAAATGATTATTTTAAAAAGGGAACTGAAACTTTTGTTCAGTAAATTGAATTTTGGAAATGAAAATGGTTTATACTGTTTTGAAAAGAGTTGATTATGTTGTTGTGGAGCTTAAAGCTCAGAACCCTGATTCCTGAAATTATTGATCATATGAATGATTCTATATCTTGAAATACTGTTGCTTTCCTTTATCAAAAGATCTATTTTGATCCTATAATGATTTGTGATGAATGTCGGCTTTCACCCTGTTTCGAGCTTTGTTTCTTGAAAGCCCAACTATTCTTCGGATACCCTTTCCTTATCCCAAAGAAAACAAAAATCAATATATGGAACTCTGCCACCTAGATTAGCTAAAGTAGAATGCCCTAGTTTGTTCAAAGTATATTGTGAACTGATATTGTAGAACTGCTATATAGTTACTTGCTGAGTTTTATACTCATTTGTTTTGTCTTAATCTAACCATGGCAGTTAAGCAAGAAGATGGCCAGGCTTAGGCGCACTACTCGTAAGAGCGTACCTGGTGGTCCCTACCGTGTTGAGGGTTTCCGGTTGCCAGAGCAGGTAGTGGTTGTTATGAGTGAGCTCGCGTCTAGAAAGAGGTGTATAAAGATACAATGGGTTATTTGTCGGTTCCCAGCCGGAATCGATATGGATTATTTAATAATATTTTGGGTTTGTAAGTTATATTCTGTGATTGATAGTTGTAATCTTGTCTCATACTTTATCCTGTTGATCCTGTTAGTAGTTAGTCGGGGTTTATGCATATTTAATTAGTAGATTAGAGGTGTGTGAGTCCTCATTTCCTAACCCCGAGATTGAGGGCGTCACACCAAGGATCAAGTCAAAAAACGTAGTTCTAATCTGTAGGGTGAGGCCCCTTATATAGATGTTGGAAGTCCTTGAATTGGACTTGGTATAAGAGACTTAGTGGTCAAGTCTCTGAATTAGAATGGACTTTGGAGTCCTAGGAAGTAGGAAGCTGGTTCCTTATCCTATGAGGTTCCTTGGAGGCCAATCTACAAGGATTTACATCCCCACTAGGACTTATCTTAATAGCTGTTTTTCTCCCTTATTAATTAATTACGAAATTAATTAATAATCAGGGTTTTGGGCCTTCTTTGTTCCATCAGGCCTGATCTGGTCCATCAGGCCTGATCAATGTGGTAACCTTTCTGATCTGAATATCATACATCTTCTTATTGGGCTTAGCAGCCCACACCTTGTACAATCAATGTAATATTTAATTATACAATCAGGATTTATTTATCCCTATCATTTTCCCCTCAATTTTTGGGAGACATTGATTAGGTTTCGCAGAAGTTAAGTCTATTCATTCCCTTACGGGGTTTCATTTTTGCGTAAAGTGTGGAGCCACCTACACGTTTACAACGATTTCTCCTTTATTCCTTTTATTCATGAATTACCTTAATTTTTAGGAATTTTTCCCTTAATTCTGGGATTTTTCCCTAATTTTCTGGATTTTTCCCTTAATTACTGGGATTTTTCCCTTAATTTTCTGGATTTTCCCTTAATTTCTGGGATTTATCCTTAATTTTCTGGATTTTCCCCTTAATTTCTGGGATTCATCCTTAATTTTCTGGATTTTCCCCTTATTTCTGAAAATAACAACATTTTTCAAAAAAATATTTTAAGGAATTTCCTTATTTTTCTGTAATTTTCCTCAATTTTCTGGCTTAAAATCGATCAAGATGTATACCAAATCGATCAGGATTCCTGATCGATTTCGATCAGGATCCTGATCGAACTAGCTCAGAAAGTAACACTCTGGTCGATTGAATCTTCGACCAGGATCTATGCAGAATCGACCAGGATTCCTGATCGATTTCGATTAGGATTCTTATCGAACTAGCCTTCAAAGTGACACTCTAGTCGATTGAATCTTCGACCAGGATCTGTGCAGAATCGATCAGGATTCCTGATCGATTTCGATCAGGATTCTGATCGAACTAAGTGAACTTTTACCCTCCTAATCGAATAAAATATCGATCCGGATTTTCTCTTTTGTCGATCAGGACTCTGATCGAACTAAGTGGATTTCTTCCCTTTTGATCGAATGAAATATCGATCAGGATTCTGTTTTGTGTCGATCAGGACTCTGATCGAACTAAGTGGATTTCTTCCCTTTTGATCAAATGAAATATCGATCAGGATTCTGTTTTGTGTCGATCAGGACTCTGGTCGAATTATTTTAAGATTCTGGTCGATTTTCGACCCTTTATTTTCCATTGGAGCTTCTAGATTATTCCTGACACTTCTTGTAAATGGGCTTTTTAAGTTGGGCCTGGCTACATGGGCCTAAAAATGCCTTGTATTCCGAGCTTTTCGCTTATATAAGTGAAGTGTGAAGTGAGAATCCTCACTTCACTCCTCATTTCTCAAACTTCCTCTCAAAATTCTCTCTAGAGTTCTCTCCTTGAGAAGGCGATTTCCGGCGACTTCAGCCAACGCAGCTCCACTTTCTCAAGTTTTTTCTGGTTTTCAAGCATTCAACCGAAGTATATCAATGGCGGACCGTGACTTGGCTCGTTTGGGGAAGATGAATGTTTCTAAGAGAGGTACAAACATTTAAATTCAATCTCCATATACTTCCTTAATTGATATGATTAACTCTAGAGGTGATGAATATCCCTCTCTATCCGAGTTAGATTCGTATAACCATGGTAACACCTTTCATGAGTTAGATGGTAGAATCGAGTCCATGAACACCATGTATAGACTTCCACCCTACCTTAGGATTACTCCAGCCGCCCCTGGGGATAGGACATGTAACTGGGAGTGGGATACCCTGTTTATTTATCGAGGAGCCCTGACCGCGGGTCTTAGGTTCCCATTCCATGAATTTATTCCTCGTTTACTTGCTGATGTACAAATCAATCCTTGTCAACTCCCTCCTAACGCCTGGAGGAACATTATCTGTTTTATGGTCCTTTGTCTTAGAAACAATTTTCCTCTTTCCGTAGCTGTCTTTAGGAAAGTTTTCCAATTCTATAATAGCTCCATGAGTCAACCGGGCTGGGTTTTAATTCGTCAACGGCCCAAAATCCCCCATATCTTTGATAGTAATTCTATAGATGAGAACAACCCCAAATGGAGGGATGAGTTTGTTAGGCTGACCTGGGCTGGGGGTGATTGGGCCACACTCTTCCGTAGGCCCTTTTGCAAAGTTTCAGATGGGAGTCCAGGTAGCATCAGGTTAACTGATGAGGAGGAGGTGGCCTATCAAGCCTTAATTTCAGATGATGGGAAAACAGACACCTGGACCCTTTTAGAGGAGTTTTCCTTGAAGAAAGTTGGTCTCTCTCAGGCCAATGATAAGGGTAAATTTATAACTGCGTGGCTATTTTTTTCTTCCCTTTAATTGTAACTTTTTTATCTTCTGCAATTTATATTCCTTCTATTTTTTTTCTTTCAGCTTGTGAGGCTATTAATAACGTCAACAGGCCCAAGGAAGGGGAATCTGGCCGCCAGAAGAGGGCCAAGCTAAACAGGGACCCCAGGAGTAAGCCTGATGCTCCTGCTTTCCTTAAGCCCCATGTCCCGGTGGTCGAGCTGGGGGATGATGTGGATCCTCCACTTAAGGCACATTTCTTCAGGCCTAATTGGGGCTTCAGGAGGAGCGATACGGTGGTTGGATCCACCAAACATGCTAAGGAGTGGTCGTACCATTCCATCACTCCCCATGATTTCACTGACATTGTTACGGGGAGTGATATCGAGACTATTGAGCTTCTGGGTTCTCAGGCCCAAGCTGCGGTAACTTTCTACTTTCTTTGAATTCCAACTTTCTCGTATTTCAATGAACTTGTGTTAACTCATATTTCTTTGCAGAGTAACACCTATTTCCAGGCGGCCCTCCATCAGGCTAGGTCCTGGAAGGGTAACTCTGATGAGTTTGAGAAGGAGATGAAAAAATGGGAGGAGAGAGCCAAGGTCCTGGAGAAGAAGCTGGACACGAAGAAGGAGGAGCTGGCTAAGGCTCATTCCGAGCTGGTGAAACTTAGGAGCGATAAGGAAAAGCTCATTGATGATTACATGGATTCTGACAAGTTTAAGAATCTCATGGAGATTCATGATGAGGGTCTTTATTCCCTACAGTTTACTCAGGGATGGGATGCGGCCGTAAAGGCGGTTTCTGAGAGGCATCCGGGCTTAGTCGACCCTAAGGACTTTATAAGTCCTGAGCAGGCTGAGACGGAGGACATCAGAGATGCCCTCTTCAACTCCCCTCAGCCAGATGATCGCATCTTGGATCCTAACACTGCTTCTCCTCCCGCTTCTCCTGCGAAGGATGCCGAGGGTGCTGATAAGAAGCAAGGGAATGAAGGCTCCTGCATGGAGGAGTAGTTTTTTATTTTGTATTTTTATCCTTAACTTATGTTTGAACTTCGTTTGTATCAGAACTTGTTACCCTTCGGGGTTATTTCATATGCTGCTTTACTTATTCGCATCTTTCTCCTTTATCTTTCCAGTACTTAATATGCATTTAACCTTGAACTAATTGAACCTTTAAATTGTGCAACGTGCACTCTTATAAAAGAATCCTTGAAGTCTTCCTTTTTTTCAATAATCAAAGCATGATTTTTTGTTAAAACCACACAAGGTATTATCACAACTTAAACATCCATAGGTTGAAATAATTTCAAACTTATTAATATGAAGTCTAGCTTTCCAAAACTTTACATAGTATGGGTTCGAACCTTATCAATAATGACTCGACAATGTAAATTCTACTGGAATATAAAATCCTACGCAAGCAAAGTTTCAAGGTGCTTTTCAACCTACTCGTCATCCTGACAAGTGAGTATCGTATTCAGTTGCCCTACATATTGTAAACCTTCAGGTTTTGTACATGCCAAGTTCTTGGGACTTTAAAACCATCCATTGTCCCCAGCTTGTAGGTTCCTCTACCTCGAACACTCTTGACTTTGTATGGCCCTTCCCAATTCGAGGAAAGCTTCCCTTTCTGTCCTATACCAGAAGCTTCTATCTTCCTCAAGACTAGGTCTCCTTGTTTGAAAAACCTTTCTTTAACCCTTAGGTTATAGTAGAATGAAGCCTTTTTCTGATATTCTACTATCTTTGCATGTGCCTCATCTCGCACTTCATCAATTAAGTCCAGAGCCAACCTTTGTCCTTCCTCATTTTCCTCAGCATTGAAAGCTTGAATCCTTGGAGAGGAATGTGATATCTCCACGGGAACAACTGCTTCTGCCCCATATGCCAACATGAAGGGAGTTGCTCCAGTCGTGACTCTACAGGTAGTCCTATAGGCCCATAATATTGGAAGTATCTCATCCACCCAATTATTTCTTGATTTCTCAATCCTCTTCTTTAGTCCATCCAGGATTATTCAATTTGCTACCTCCGCTTGCCCATTGGCTTGTGGGTGAGCCACAGAGGTGAACCGTAATTCAATTTCATTTTCTTCACAGTACTTCTTGATTTCTTCGTTATTGAATTGTGTTCCATTATCGGTGACTAGGATACGGGGAATTCCATACCGGCATATAATATTTTCCCACAGGAATTGTGCAACCTGCTTAGTTGTGATCTTGGCCAAGGGTTTGGCTTCAATCCACTTGGTGAAATAATCAATGGCTACAATCAGAAACTTCCTTTGTGCCGTGGCCATGGGGAAAGGCCCCAGAATGTCCATTCCCCACATAGCAAAGGGAATGGCCGAGTTGATAGAGGTCAGCATCTCGGGGGGTTGTCTAACAATAGGTGCATGCTTCTGACAGCGATCACACTTTTTCACATATTCTTGGGCATCAGCCATCATTTCTGGCCAATAGAAGCCTAAACGAGTTATCTTATGAGCCAAGACCCTGCCCCCCAAGTGTTGCCCACAAATACCTTCATGCACTTCTTCAAGAGCCAAGCGTGCCTCATCGGTCCTGAGACACCTTAAGTAAGGAACCACGAAAGATCTTTTGTACAGAATCCCATCTATCAAAGAGTACCTTAGTGCCCGAACAGCTAACTTCCGTGCTTTAGTTGCATCGTTTGGCAACCAACCGGTTTGAATGTGAGCTTTAATGGGATCAATCCATGACGTCCCCAGGCCTATAGGAGCCACAAGCTTAACATCTATGCTTCGTGTCTTCAAAACACGGAAGTACACACTTCCTGAACTTTCTTCTATCTCGGATGAAGCAAATTTTGATAATGCATCTGCCTTAGCATTTTTCTCCCTTGGAATGTGCTCAACATGACATTCATTGAATTGGGTCATCACAGCCCTTACTAGGCGGACATACTTAGCCATCGTATCATCCCTTGCCTCAAATTCTCCCTTTACCTGGGATATGATCAGCTTCGAGTCTCCACGGACCTTTTAGTTTTTGACTCTAAGTGTCCCAGCCAGGCCAAGGCCAGCTATCAGGGCTTCATATTTTGCCTCGTTGTTTGTGGTTGGGAAGTCTAATTTCATGGCATACTCAATCAAGAACCCATCAGGGCTTTGTAAAACCAATCCTGCTCCACTGGAGTTTGTTTTTTATGCTCCATCAAAATAGAGAACCCAATATTCTTTCTCCTTATCATCCTTCTCTTTGTCCCCATTATCGACTTCCTTATCTTGAGGTATGGTATCTTCCTGCCCCCCGACTTCTTGGTTGGGTATGGTACATTCCACCACAAAGTCAGCTAGTGCCTGGGCTTTTATTGCCGTTCGTGGCTTATACTTGAGATCGAACTCTCCCAACTCTATTTCCCACTTGATCAACCTCCCACTTGCCTTGGGACTGTGAATGATATTTCTCAGGGGCTGATTTATTAGCACCTCAATTTGATGAGCCTGAAAGTAGGGACGTATTCTTGAAGCCATCACCAAGGCTAGAGCAAACTTCTCAATAGTTGAATAATTCAACTCAGCACCATGCAAAATTTTGCTGACATAGTATACGGGTTTCTGGATTTTCAATTCCTCCTTAACCAACACAGCGCTCAAAGCACTTTCTGAAATGGCTAAGTACAAGAATAAAACTTCATTCAAAGCTGGCTTGGCCAACAACGGGGCCTGGGCCATATACTTCTTTAACTCTTCGAATGCCTTCTGGTTTTCCTCACTCCATACAAAGTCCTTAATGTTCTTTAGTGACTTGAAGAATGACAAGCACTTGTCTCCTGACTTGGATATGAATCATCCTAGCGCAGCAACCCTTCCTGTGAGCTTCTGAACATCCTTGATGGTTTTTGGTGGTTCCATGTACAGGATTGCCTTTATTTTATTGGGGTTAGCCTCTATCCCTCTCTTGGAGACCATCAATCCCAAAAACTTTCCGGATCCTACTCCGAAAACACATTTTGTAGGATTTAACATCATCTTGTGGTACCTCAGAACCTCAAAAGCTTCCCTCAAATTGGTTATATGATCAGTCTTTACTAGACTCTTGACTAACATGTCATCAACATAGACTTCCATAGTTTTGCCAATAAGATCCTTAAAAATTTTATTTACCAACCTTTGATAGGTGGCCCCTGCATTCTTGAGACCAAATGCCATAACAAGATAACAATAAACACCAAAGTCAGTGATGAATGATACCTTTAGAATGTCATCCTTGTGCATCTTAATCTGATTGTATCCGCTAAATCCATCCATGAAGCTCAGCATCTCATGCCCAGCAGTGGCATCAATCAAAGTATCAATTCTTGGCAACGGAAAACATTCTTTAGGGCACACATTATTCAGATCAGTGAAGTCTATACACATCCTCCATTTTCCATTGGCCTTCTTCACCATTACAGGGTTTGCTAACCATTCCGGAAATTGAATCTCCTCAATGAACCCAGCCTCTAAGAGCTTTTCTACTTCTTGTTTTATAGCCTCTTGTCTTTCCGGGGCAAAGTTTCTTTTCTTTTATTTCACTGTCTTCCGGCTTGGGTCCATGTTTAACTTGTGAGTAATCAGCTCCGGGTCTATGCCTGGCATATCAGCTGCTGACCACGCAAACACGTCACTATTTTCTTGCAAAAAAGTCACCAACTTCCCTCTAAGGGGGTCCTCTAATGTGGCTCCAATGAATGTCATCCTCTCAGGATTCTCGGGGTCTAAAGGAATCGAAACCAAGTCTTCTGCTGGCTTTCCTCTCTTCTCATCATTTTCTCGGACATCCATATCTTCAATAGGAGGAACCTGCCCCCCGACTCCATCTGTCCTCAAAGAGGCCACATAACAGCTTCTAGCCATTTTTTGATCTCCTCTCTCTTCTCCAATCCCGTTCCGGGTGGGAAACTTCATGACTGAATGGTAGGAAGAAGGGACTGCCTTGAAGGCATGTATCCCTATTCTTCCCATGATAGCATTATAGGTTGAACTAGCTTTTACCACCACAAAGTCCAACATCTGCGTCGCTTGCCTTGGTTCCGTACCTATGGTGGTTGACAACTTGATTATCCCTTCCACATGACATTCTACTCCTGCAAATCCATATATCGGCATGTCGGTTGGTGTCAACTGGGAGTCATTATACCCCATCCTTAGAAAGGCGTCATGGAGCAAGATATCCACTAAAGCACCATTATCCACAAGGACCCTCTTGACCGGGCTATTTCCTATTACCGGTGTTATGACCAGCAGGTCGTCATGAGGAAACTTCATACCCTCTAGGCCAGAATCATCAAAAGCCAATGTTACTTCTGTCCTGGCCCTTTACGGGGCTTCTCCAACAATATGCATAACATCTCTAGTATATGCTTTTCTGGAGTTTTTGGATAATCCAGCAGCAGTTAGACCCCCAAAGATCGTGTTTATCACAGGCTCTCGAGGTCGCGGCCCTCCATAAATTATGTTTATAACTGGTCCTCTAGGCTGGGGGTTTCGCCCCTGATCGTCTTGGTCCCTCATACGATCTTCAAAGTTCTTCCTTACATTATTATTCCTGTCCCCTCCTTCTCCAGTGTATTTGTTCAATCTTCCTTTTTGAATAAGGAACTCAATTTCATCTTTCAGCTGCCTACACTCATCGGTGTCGTGACCAACATCTTTGTGAAATCTGCAATACTTGCTCTTGTCTAGTTTGGCAGGATCAGGCTTAGGGGCTTAGGCCAACGAATATCTCGATCTTTCTCGATTTTCATCAAGATTTGGCTTCTAGGATCATTCATCTTAGCGTATTCGGTGAACTTTTGCCCAGGTCCTCCCTTCTTGGGGGTTGAATCAGGGTTTTGCTCGGTTCTATGATACTTGTCCTTAGCGATATACTCCAGATCAGTCTTCCGCTTCTTGCCTACAGCGGGCTCATTACTTACTACGGTCTTCCTCATATTTTCTTCGACTTTGATATACTTCCCTGCCCTCTCCTGGAGCTGCAACATGCTTTCAGGGGGGCGTTTGGCCAGGGACATCTTAAAAAACTCATCCCTAGTTCCTTATTGCAGTGCTATCATGGCTACCTTATCATCAAGGTCTGGGACTTTTAAAGTCTCCTTTGTGAAACGATTCAGGTAATCTCTCAAGGATTCCTTTGTCCCCTGCACAATGCTCATAAGAGATGCCGAACTTTTTTCATGAACTCTCCCACTGATGAATTGCTTAATAAAAGCCTGACTTAATTCTCTAAACGACCCAATGGAGTTTGGTGGCAAGCGACTGTACCACCTTTGAGCCATACCCGACAGGGTTTGAGGGAAGGCCCGACACTTTATAGCATCATTCACGGGCTGCAACAGCAGTGCATTGGAGAATGTTCTAACATGATTAGCGGGATCTCCCGTGCCATAATAAGCTTTGATAGTTGGCATCTTGAACTTCCTTGAGATATGGGTATTCATTATTCCTTCAGTGAAGGGCGGAGTAGGATCATCAGGATCTCCAAGGGGAAGAAGATTGCTTGGATCAGCCCTTGGGACAACAGCCCTTCTCTGCACTGGACCGTCCAGGTCTATGATGGGAGGAGGATTTCTCCCTCTAGGAGGTGCTTGGGGTCTGGTAGTCTGGTGCACCTCCAAGTCGCGCCTCAGCCTTTGAATCTCAGCCTCATGAGCCATGATCCTTTCCTGCACTTCTTGGGGATTCGCCCCTTGGGTGCTTTGAGGGCGTTGGCTTCCATCAGCCATCGGCTATTTGCCAGCGCGCCTCCTTCTTAGGGCCACTTCATCATCCGAAGATTCGGAGTCTCTCTCAGTGTAAGGACCAGGAAATTCCCGATCCTCGGGGATATGAGCCAAACCTCGTATGTAGGGGTGATTGCCCTCGTGCTTCACTTCGCCCAGCATGTCCGCTTCCTCCAACCTCGGGGTAAAGGGGCATCCCATAAGGGGGGTTAGTAGTAACAACGGTTGAATATTCATACCCGACGGGTCGAGAATTCACAGGTACATGTACTTGTTGAACTTGAGGATTCGTACCTTGAATAGCCGGTAGAATCGTCCCTTGTGGCTGAGGTTGAGTCGCCCCTATCTGGGCTTCCCCTTGAGTAGATGCATAAGTTGAGTGGGGGGTATCTCCACGGTTGACGAAATCACCTGGGCTGTCCCCGATGGTGTTCCTTCCTCCAGAGCTCTAATTGTTCTCCGTGTTCTCGCCATGGTTGTTGTTGTCCTAGTCCCACAAACGGCGCCAAATGTTATGGATTAAAAACTAATATATATAATTGCTGTATTTATTACTAAGGAACATGAGCTTCAAGGCTTGATTTGACTGCTCTTGTGTTTCGTGACTTAATCTGCCTTAACAAGATGCCTACGTACCTTGCTGATTGCCAAGGATCAAGTCAAAAAATGTAGTTCTGATCTGTGGGGTGAGGCCCCTTATATAGATGTTGGAAGTCCTTGAATTGGACTTGGTATAAGAGACTTAGTGGTCAAGTCTCTAAATTAAAATGGACTTTGGAGTCCTAGGAAGTAGGAAGCTGGTTCCTTATCCTATGAGGTTCCTTGGAGGCCAATCTACAAGGATTTACATCCCCACTAGGACTTATCTTAATAGCTGTTTTTCTCCCTTATTAATTAATTATGAAATTAATTAATAATCAGGGTTTTGGGCCTTCTTTGTTCCATCAGGCCTGATCTGGTCCATCAGGCCTGATCAATGTGGTAACCTTTCTGGTCTGAATATCATACATCTTCTTATTGGGCCTAGCAGCCCACACCTTGTACAATCAATGTAATATTTAATTATACAACCAGGATTTATTTATCCCTATCATCACTAAATAACTCACGTATCTTTTTAGAGTCCCAAAACTTAGAGCCTAGATGGAACAAAGTTGGAACTTTCTCAAACCTCCCCTCATATATTTGAATCTCGTCTACTTTGTAAACTACTTTTTGTGCTAGCCAAGGATCTCTAGTTGCCATCACTGAATGTCCATTCCCAATAACCCATCGAAAGCCTCTCTACAACTGCTCATATGTATGCCAAATACTAGTCCAGATAAAACTTGACTTAACACCCTTCCTTGCTTCTGTGATATGCACTTCTGGAAAATACCTAACTTTGAGTATACGAGAGACAAGCAACTCAGAAAATTGAATGCATTTCTAGATGTGTTTACCCAATAGTGCGAAATTAAAACTAACTAGATTCTTTAATCTCAACCCCCCTTTGCACTTAGCACCACACATTACATCTCAAGATAGCCACCGAACGCCTTTGTTACTGTTTGATCCCGAGCTCCCGTTGCAAAGCTATAATCTAACTCATCTTCAATAATTATGCATACAGTGGGATACAATTATGAGAGAAAAATAGATGTATTGAGGAGAGAGAGAGGGAGAGAATTGTGAAATGTTTTTGTTATTCTCATTGAATGATTTGCTGAGTATTTACAGAGAATAAATATGAAGAACAAAGCTGTACAAAGGAGCGCTGGAAAGTTTGTTTATTTAACTAACTACCAGGGGCTAAATTATTAACTGCACATATTCTATATTTACAGAATAATATAAAAAGAGAAATAGCTAAGTAATGCCAACACCCCCTCTCAAGTTGGAGGTGGAGGATTGAACGCCCAACTTGTTAATGATGTGATGATGTTGGAGACCAGTGAGAGGCTTGGTATAAACATCAGCAAGCTGTAGTGTGGTAGGAATATGAGATAAAGATATAAGACCTCCTAGTTGTTTTTCCCGGACATAGTGACAGTCTATGTCTATATGATTTGTTCGTTCGTGGAAGACCGGATTTCGGGCTATATAAATTGCAGCATGGCTATCACATTTTACTGGGATAGGTAAGATGTCAGGTATATCGAATTATTAAAGTAAATGAGAGAGCCAAGCAAGTTCAGCTGTAATTCTCTGTAGAGACCTGTACTCAGCCTCTGCAGAGGAAAAAGAGACTGTATGTTGTTTATTAGATTTCCATGAAATTAGGCTACCACCTAGAAGAACAACAAAGCCACTGACAGACTTCCGTGTGTGAGACATGATGCCCAATCAGCATCATGTGATACTTCGAACTGAAAAATAGGAGAATCACGTAAAAACAAACCTTGAGTTGGATTTGTCTTCAAGTATCTCAAGACATGTAAAGCAACATGCCAGTGTGGGACTCTTGGTGAGGACATGAATTGAGATAGGTGTTGGACTGAGAAGGCAAGGTCAGGACGAGTGTGAGTCAGAAAGTTTAGTTTTCCTACTAACTTTCTGTATAGAGAAGCATCTTCAAATATATCCCCTTGATCGGGTAAAAGTTTAACTGAAAGATCAAGTGGACTGACAACAGGATTGCTTTGTGCACTATCAAACTCAGCAAAAAGCTCATGTATAATTTTTGTTGGGATATAACCATGCCACCAGAAACTGCAGTAAATTCCAATCCCAAAAAAAAAATGGAGAGTGCCTAAATCCTTGATTTTAAAAACATCATCTAAGTATCTTTTGATAGAAGATATCTCAGTATCATCATTTCCTACTACCATGATATCATCAACATAAACAGCAAGGTAAACCACTGAAGTACCAGACTTTTTGTAAAAAAGTGAAGGATCATTTTTAGATACAGTGTAACCTTTCGAGAGTACAGCAGTGCAAAGCTTTTCAAACCAATTTCTAGAGGCCTGCTTAAGTCCGTATAAAGATTTCAGAAGTTTGCATACCAGATTAGAATCTGAAACTGAAAAACCTGGAGGTATTTTCATGTATACGTCTTCATGGAGATCTCCATGTAAAAATGCATTATTAACGTCTAATTGATACATTTTCCAGCCTTTCTTGACAACAACAACCAAACTTCGAATAGTGGTCATTTTTACCACGGGTGAGAAAGTTTTAAAGTAGTCAATTCCCTCCTTTTGAGTGAATCCCTTAACAACAAGTCGGGCTTTATATCGTTCAATAGATCCATCAGCATGATGCTTGACTTTGAACACCCACTTACAACTGATAGCTTTCTTACCTGGTGGAAGGGGTACTAATGCCCAAGTGTTATTAGCTTCTAAGGCAGAAAACTCTTTTGATATGGCTTCTTGCCACTCAGGGTATTCTGCTGCTTTCACATAAGATTGAGGTTCAGAAGGTGGTAATGACATAGAACTGATGGAACAACAAACAGATTGAATTGGCATCATAGATGAAGAAGCACAAAGAGAGGTGACAGTATGATCACAAATAGTTGAATGACAATCAGAGTTATAAGGGTGGACATAGTCATTGAGATATTTGGGAATAGTGTGATTTCTAGTGGACTGTCTAGGTTTGATAGGACTTTGAGGTGGAGGAGGAGAAGGATTAGGTATATTATTAGGCGTATCAATCTCGTAGTATGATTGATGTGGACTATGTAGATAAGGTGAAGTTTGAGAAATAGGAAAACTAGGTGTAGGAATAACAGGTGTACATGAATCAGTAGAGATTTCTGGAACTTCGTGAGGGATGAAATTTGTGGAAGTAGGTGTAAGTGATGGAAAAATTCCCTCATGAAAGATAACATCTCGAGTAAAGAGAATTTGCTTAGTAGCAATATCAAGGACTTTGTATGCTTTCTTACCATAGGGGTAGCCAAGAAATATACAAGTTATAGCTCTCGGGGTTAGTTTATCTCTAAATGGCTTCGGTATAGTTCTGTAACATAGACAACCAAAAGGTTTTAGGTGTTCAAAGTTTGGAGTTTGATCAAAAAGTAGCTTATAAGGTGACCTGTGCTGAAGAACTTTGGAGGGGAACCGATTTATAAGATAAGTGGCAGCTAAAACACACTCTCCCCGGTAACAAACAGGTAGTTTGGATTGAAATAATAGTGCTCGAGAAGTTTCTAATAAGTGTTTATGTTTGCGCTCAACTACCCCATTTTGTTGGGGTGTATGAGCACAAGATGTTTGGTGGATGATACCCTTTGATAAAAAAAAAGCGCTAATTTCAATTGAAGATCCCAGTTCAAGGGCATTATCAGTTCTGATGTATTGAATATCATAGTTGAATTGAGTTTTGATCATTGAAATGAAGTTTTTGATGAAATTAAATGCATTACTTTTGCAAGTAAGCAAGTGTGTCCAGGTGGTTCGAGTAAAATCATCAACAATGGTGATATAATACTTGTATTTATTGTATGTAGGGACTTTATAAGGTCCCCACAAATCAATATGTACTAATTGAAATTTTGCAGTAGAATGAACAGAATAACGAGGAAAAGACTATCTATGTTGTTTGGCCTTAGCACAAATATCACAAGATTTAAGAGCACCAGAATCTTTAAAATCAATGTTACAACCAGATAGGATTTTCAATTTAGACAAAGGTAAATGTCCTAGTCTGTTGTGCCACAACAATACACTTTTATTATAATTAGATGTAGAACTGACATGCATAGAAGCAGGAGTAGTGAGAAGCTGAGAAGAAACAAAATCAGATAAGAGATATAGTCCTTTGCAGGTTTTACCAAGAACCAGAGGCCTCTTCTGAGAGGAGTCCTGCAAATAACACATATCAGATGTGAAATTAACAACACATTGAAGTTGTTGTGACAATTTACTGATGGAAATTAGGTTATACTTGAATATAGGGACAAGTAGGACATTTTGAAGGGTAATACCATTAGTCAAAGGGACAGTTCCTACATGAGAGATACTAACGTATTGGCCATTTGGTAAAGAAATATTGATGTGTTGTGTGAGTGAATGTAAGGAGTAAAACAAGTTTTTGTTTGAACACATATGGTCTGTGGCCCCATTATCTAATATCCATTCAGTACCCAAGGAATCAGAGAAACATGAAATAGGAGAGGATTGAACAGAAATTGTACCAGCAAAATTAGCAGATGAAGTTGCATGATCATTCTGAGATGATGGAGATTGTTGATTGGCATTCTTGAGGAGAGCCATGAACTGAGCGCAAATGTCAGGAGTCAAAACAGCTGGAGTGATGTTCTTAGTATTGTCATTCGTAGCCGCAGTGGAGGAAACATTATCTTGATATTGAAAATTACTATCAACATGATCTGCAAACCTTTTAGGCTTGTTAAACTTGAAGTCATTTGGAAATCCATGTAGTCGATAACATTTGTCAATGACATGACCTGGTTTCTTACAATAGTTGCAGTGAATAGAAGATTTCTTGTTGTCTGATTTGCTATATTGAAGAAACTGTTGGCCTGGTTTGTTATTTGAGGCAATGTTGAGAGCAGCAGAATCAGGCAAAAATTGGCCAGTGGAATGGATTTCTCTTTGAGCCTCTTTTTGATGTAGAAGATTGTAGACTTGTCCTAGAGAAGGAAAGGGAGATCTCATCAGTATGCTTCCTCTCATCATATTGTAGCTATCGTTCAAACCCATAAGAAATTGTATCACTATCTGATCTTGCTGAAACTGAGTTATTTTCTTAGTTGCCCCACACGTACAACCACAACTGCAAAGAGGAACAGTACCGAGAGAATCTATATCATCCCAGAGCATTTTGACTTTGGTGAAGTAATTTGCAATGCCAGAATTTCCTTGAGAAATTTCCGTCAATTCCTTGTGAAGACCGAAGAGTTGAGCATCATTAGATGTGCCGTGGCGTTCTTCAAGTTCCAACCACATCTGATGAGCAGTGGATGAATAGATCACACTGCGACCAATGGATTTGGATAAACCACCAAGAATCCAAGAAATAACCATATCATTACACCTAGACCAGCTCTTGAGAGTAGGAGAATTGGAGGCCGGTTTAGGAAATGATCCATCAACAAAACAAACTTTATTTCTGGAAGATAAAGCAATCAACATAGACCGTTTCCAATTACTGAATCCGGTACCATCAAACACGTCATTAACAAGCTTCATAGCAGGGCTATCGGATGATTGTAAATGTAGCGGATTATCATGATCAATGATAGCGGAAGTATGAGTGTTGTATTGAGAAGTCGCAGGTGTGTGATTATCATTAGTGTGAGTATCATTCGTATGAGACGAAGATGCAGCCATTGAAAAGTGATTCAAGCAAATTGACAAACACTTAGCGTGCAAGATGAAGAACAAAGTAAATTCAGTCAAGAAAAGTCGATCTCAATGCCAAGAGATAAAACTCACACAGGAGAACAAAAACAGTCAAGAAATGATCGTACGAAGATAATAATGATCAAGAAATGAGAAATATCGAGAGATAAAGCTTAGCTTGTGTCAAATCGAGTGATTGGTGAATTGTCAGAGGTGAAGAAGATGAAGCAGATCAAGGAATCGCCATTAATGGCTCTGATACCATGTTGTAAAGCTATAATCTAACTCATCTTCAACAATTATGCATACAGTGAGATACAATTATGAGAGAAAAAGAGATGTATTAAGGAGAGAGAGGGAGAGAATTATGAAATATTTTTGTTATTCTCATTAAATGATTTGTTGAGTATTTACGGAGAATAAATATGAAGAACAAAGTTGTACAGAGGAGCGCGTGAAAGTTTGTTAATCTAACTAACTACCTGGGGCTAAACTATTAACTGCACATATTCTATATTTACAGAATAATATAAAAACAGAAATAGCTAAGTAATGCCAACACTCCACCAGTTATCATTAAATATTCTTTCAATCTCCCGTAACATAGATTTAGGTAGCAGGAAACAAGTCATATTATACGAAGGCAAAGCCTGTGCTACATTCCCGGTTAAAATTGACTTTCCTGCTCTAGATATTGGTTTTGCTCTCAAACCATCAATACGTTTAGTGACACGATCATTCAAACAACCAAAAATTCTCTTTTTTGATCTCCCAATCAATTATGGTAATTCCTGATAATTACTTAAAGTGATATCATTATAAACTCCCGGAACTACGTAGATTTCATCTTAGTTATCCCTACTCACATTTGAGCTATAAAACACTCCACATTTCAGAAAATTGACTACCTGACTTGATGCAATAACATAGCTATCCAGAATCTTTTTAATACTAATGACCTCCTCAGATGTAATTTTGAAGAAGATGAAACTATCATCAATGAAAAACAAGTGCGTAAGTTGACGTTCAAGGTAACATATCAACGTAACATATCTTTGATTGTTGGCAACTACAGCAAGTCTACATGTGCATGTCATGTATAAGACACCAAGGTGGTAAGTACATCAAGCATATTCATGTTATCAAATTAATTATTTTATCCCATTATATTCAAATTTTGAAAATATTTTTGTTAATATATAATAATTATAAATTTATAATAAAAATAATAGGATAACTTTAGTAGTTAAAGTAAACTCAGGTTTAACAATTTAGCAGTTAATTAGCGGATATCTAACACTATTTTTTATTTTTTAATAATTGAATATTTTGTGATCGTAGTTTAGTAGGATAAGTAAACTATATCTAGTAGTTTAACAATTTAGTTTTTTAGCGGATATATAACACTATTTATTTATTTTCCTCAATAACCAAAATTAAGGAATAACCGTTAAACCAAATTATACCCCATTCCGGTTATTATAATATAGTATAGATAGTATAGATTTACTAGTATAAAATTATTTTAAACTAGTTATAAATGTCGGATAAATATATTTATTAATATAAATATGTAATAATATGATAAATAGAAAAATATATAATATAGAATTGGGGTACGGCGTGATTTAAACCGCATTATTAAAAATGTCAAACCACAATCCCGTACGGAACCACTTGATTTATCAATAAATGAAATCGCAACCGCACCACAAGAACTAAGGAGAATGTATTCATTTCAGATTTTAAAAAATTGTTAATAATTTATGGATTTTAAAAGATTTTTGTTGATTTTAATTGCTCGCGAATTTTAATGGAGTTGATCCAAAAATCTTGTATAGACTTTGCAGATTTTGTGGAGTTTTGCAGTAATTCATCAAAATCTCATGTATTTTGAAGAGATTTCAAAATATTAAAAATGTACTAGCAAATCTATCAAAATCCACAACTTTTTTAAATAAAAGAAAATCCATGGACTTTTGAATACCATCAGATTTTGATATATTTTTTAAAATCAAAATCGAATACCACCAAATTTCGATTGATTTTTAAAATCTAAATTGAATACACTCAAATTTTAAAAGACTTTTTTCAATTCTTGTTGAATACCTTCAGATTTTAAAGAATTATTTAAAATTTAAATTGAATACCACATGATTTTCAAAATACATAAAAATCCTTCAAAATACCAATCGAATACACCCCCTAAAAATCATATTTTATTTATTATTTGTCCGGTTATTGGTTATATCGAATCATAAACTCTTTTATAGAACTCAGCTAATTTTTAAAAAATCGACGATAAATCGCTCAAAAATCGGTCAAAAATATTTGTCCGATTTGATCGATTTCTAATAAATCGCCGATAAATCATTGAATTTTTTAAAAATTGTACGATAAATTACAAATCGGTACATCAACCGAGTAATTCAGATTTCCGAAATAGATGATCTTTATCGTAAATAAATATGAATTTGTTCAGATAAAAAACTAACGATATATATACAACAAGTAGACAAACTACAGTCTACAAGCAGACCACCTCTGCGCTTTTGAAATCGGCTTTGGCTTTGTTGTTGAAGACTGAAGACTCTCTTCCTCGATTTGCCTATTCATATTCCAAGATGCAGGTCTCTCTCTCTCTCTCTCTCTCTCTCTCTCTCTCCCCCTTCTCTATTGCGTATGTGTGTTTACCAGTAGTCTTAATTTCTATGCAGCTTGAACACCAGAACCCTAATTTTCCTAATTCCATGTACCCCAATCCAATTCGCTTACCACCCCTTGAGTAATTTGATGTATGTGTTGATTTAGTGAAGCTTGTACTAAATTACACTTGTGCCCTAGACTTATATTTAGTTAGTCGAATTATATACTTAATTAGATGGTCTTGCCAATTGAGTTATCTAGGGGGGTTTAGGTTTGCGAAATTCGCATTTGTTACGAAATATTGGAGGGTGACACTTATGCCGTGTTTCGCTAATTTACAATGTTTATTACTGAAGTATTGCTGTCTGCTTATATTTAATTTCGTGTTTGTCACTGGATTAGGTTGTTTCTCGAAATGAATTAAAAGGGGATTTAATGATATGGTTTATTGTTTATACAATTATTTTAATAGATGTAGTATGACAAAGTGAATGCAAATGCTTGATAAGCCTTTTTCTGTTTATACTCTGGTGAACGTTTTTTATCTTATGATCTTTGCAAACAGATATAGGCTGACTTTACCCTTGGCATTTATATTTGGGTAAACTATGAATACATGTTTTTTGTATTTAAACAAACACTGAAAAGTGATATACGATTGGTCAGAGAAGCATGAAAGGACAGAAAATGAAACAACAATACATGGTCAATTATAATATTGTATTCGCGTTCCTCGTCTTATATTGATTTCAAAATGTCAATGGAGCTTGATTTCATTTTAGTTACAGATTCAAGCCAGTTTTTTTAATAACTTTATCTTAACTATTTAAACAATATTCTCCATTCACTTTTTACATTAGGCGTTTCTATATTGTCCGGACTCCAGAGGTTCTACCTTCTCTTTGCTATCTTTTACACAAAGTTGTTATATATAACTAAGAATGTAGTGTGTCAAGTATGCATCATTCATGGTTAGTTTTTAAATTTTCTTTTTGGTTATACTTGTTGTGCAAGGAGATCAGTTTCTAGAATAAGGTATGTTAAGTTAAAACTATAAATTAAATCTATGTCAGAGATAAGCTGACAAATGTATTTACTCATTTTTTGCAGGCCAGTGACAGGTTTAACATCAACTCTCAACTTGAACATCTACAAGCTAAATATGTAGGAACAGGGCATGCAGACATGAATAGATTGTAAGTAATCCTTCTTTGGAAAAAAATATGAAAAGAAAAAGGAGATATGTTGGTGTATATTTTAAAACAACAAACAGTGAGCATTATGCTTTTATTTTTAACTTTTAAATCGATATGAAATATTTAACTTTTAAATTGATATAAAATTGGACGTGGAATCTGTAGTGAGTGGGCGGTGAATATTCAACGCGACAGCTATGCATCCTATGTTGGCCATCACCCCATCCTATCATATTTTGCCATTGCTGAAAATGAATCAATTGGAAGAGAACGCTATAACTTTATGCAGGTATGTCCAGTGTCAAGCTTTCTTTCATATTGTTTCTCATGAAGTAAATTTGTAAGAACCAGGTTATGATCAACAATCTGAGCTATACTTGACCTCGGTTTACTTAATTGTATCTCTGTTTACTGAAAAGACAACCGAGTTATATGTAAAAACTTTCTCCATAGTCTTAAGTTCACAAGGCAATTGCCCGTCACTTCTGAAGTTTAATTTTAATTTCATGTGGTCGAAGTGAAAAATTTAAATGCTTTTAGTGCCTCGAATAAGTTACAAACTATTTTAGACGTACTATTTGTTAGGACCTGTCCAGGCCCGCTCCTTGGATATATATATAAAAAGAAACAAAATTATTTTATTGATAAACGCACGCACACACACCTAGGTGGTATTCGAGAGACCACCCACTCTCCACAAACACACATAAGTCAATCTTATTTCTTCCTTTCTCAAACATATAAATGGTTTCCCTATTTATAACCTCAACCTCTACTCACAATCCATAAATTAAAGCTAAAATATTATTATTCCCACCAAATCCTCCCTTTGAAATCCATAACTGATGCACACACTAATTATTCAGATTTGTAACTGATTTAATAATTATCATATTTATTATGTTTCCTAACATTACCGGCCGCCCAAACTTGAACCTTGTCCTCAAGGTTCAAATGAGAAAATAGTTTCATTCTTTCTTTTTCCTTTTCTTTATAATCGAGAACCCCTGGCTCTCCGCCAATAATTTTCTAAATTCCTCCCAGTTATAAGAAGGCCGCTGACATTCCCCGCAATAGTCCAAGAACAAAAGATCATTTCTCGAGTATACTACAGAGTATACTGTAGCCAACCAGACCTTCTTAGTTTGCGTTGAGAGGTTGACTAATTCAAAATAATTGTCAAAATAACTTTCAGCCTTCAACGACCCACCTTCAAGTTTTAAGCCTTCGAATATGACTATTTCAAGTCTTTGTGATAAAGAGTCCATGGATGAGCTTGGAGGCGATGAGACATCAAACAAACAAGTCTCTTGTTCTTTGTTGTTGCCACTATTAGAATGTAACGGAGTCTGCCCTAAAACCTCCAATATTGGTGGTTGCTGATGAGCCCTTTCATCTTCTTGAAGTTTTCCAAAATCAATTTTTTGAAAATATGATTTAAGCTTTCTATCATTCGCTTGTACTCTCTTCAGCTTCTCCTCAATTTCGTGGGCCGACTTCTTGGCATGTTCCAAGCCTTGCGAATCCACACGAGCAGATGGAGATGGTCCAGTAGTCTTGTGACTATAACTGTCCATTTTTGCAAGTATGGCAACCATACCTTCTTTGAGGAAAGAAATGTCATTTTGAAACTTTTCAATATCCAACTTCAGAAATTTTGCTTGCATCTTTTCAAATATTTTTTTTCCTAGAAGTCGTCGATTCGATTTTCAACTTGTTTTGCACTTGTCGTTGCCCCAAGAACAGAAGTGCTCTGATACCACTGTTAGGACCTGTCCAGGCCCGCACCTTGGATATATATATAAAAAGAAACAAAATTATTTTATTGATAAACGCACGCACACACAACTAGGTGGTATTCGAGAGACCACCCACTCTCCACAAACGCTCATAAGTCAATCTTATTTCTTCCTCCCTCAAACATATAAATGGTTTCCCTATTTATAACCTCAACCTCTACTCACAATCCATAAATTAAAGCTAAAATATTATTATTCCCACCAAATCCTCCCTTTGAAATCCATAACTGATGATGCACACACTAATTATTCAGATTTGTAACTGATTTAATAATTATCATATTTATTATGTTTCCTAACATTACCGGCCGCCTCTTCAGCTTCTCCTCAATTTCGTGGGCCGACTTCTTGGCATGTTCCAAGCCTTGCGAATCCACACGAGCAGATGGAGATGGTCCAGTAGTCTTGTGACTATAACTGTCCATTTTTGCAAGTATGGCAACCATACCTTCTTTGAGGAAAGAAATGTCATTTTGAAACTTTTCAATATCCAACTTCAGAAATTTTGCTTGCATCTTTTCAAATATTTTTTTTCCTAGAAGTCGTCGATTCGATTTTCAACTTGTTTTGCACTTGTCGTTGCCCCAAGAACAGAAGTGCTCTGATACCACTGTTAGGACCTGTCCAGGCCCGCTCCTTGGATATATATATAAAAAGAAACAAAATTATTTTATTGATAAACGCACGCACACACACCTAGGTGGTATTCGAGAGACCACCCACTCTCCACAAACACACATAAGTCAATCTTATTTCTTCCTTTCTCAAACATATAAATGGTTTCCCTATTTATAACCTCAACCTCTACTCACAATCCATAAATTAAAGCTAAAATATTATTATTCCCACCAAATCCTCCCTTTGAAATCCATAACTGATGCACACACTAATTATTCAGATTTGTAACTGATTTAATAATTATCATATTTATTATGTTTCCTAACACTATTTTAACCAAAAGCAGAAGAAAATTTAAAAAAGGTTAATGAAAGGCTTGTCAAAGGACTCAAAACTATACAAAAGATCTTTAGACATTTTTTCTGCGCTGGACCAGGTCGGTATCTAAATTTCCTGTAGCCTTAAAATTAGCAATGCTTAAATTTCTGTGACATCTGTAACTTGTTTGAGATCGGATTTTAAAGTGCTTGGCGCCTGAAGTTGGCAATGCCCGCTCTGTGCCTTGTTGAATCTAAACTTTGGGCTTAAAGCTGCAGATGCCTGAAGATTTTAAAACTGTGCTAGGGGAGAGCATTTTTATTGTGTAATATGGCAACATGGTCAACCTGCCATTTTTGGTTGCCATAATGAGATGCTAAGGAGAAACAGTTGCAACCTTTACAAATTGCACATATTTTGTAATCACTCTTTAGTTTTTATAATTGGCATTATATTATTGAAATGGTAAGATAGTGAGGAAGCCTGCTCACCATCAGTGATTGACAAAAGTACCTTTATTGAAATTTACCTGTGCAATTATGTGATAGGAATTTTGCTAAAACCGTGACCTGAGTAGATATAACTTTAAAGACTTCAAGCAATGTACGATTCTGGAACATGTTCATCACTTGGAGCTTCTTGTAATATTTGTTTATTACTAGCTGAACACAAATTATAACTATATGAACTTATCAAATATATCACAAGAAGCTCCAAATGTACTGACCTCTGCGTGCAAACTTTAAATGAGATGCATACAATTCAGTTCGTCCCTGCTAAATTTATTTTGTACCTGTCTATTTTTTAATTACATCTTTATTAATCTTTCTACTTGTTTGTTGTGTCAAATGTTATGATTTTTAAAGGGCTTATTTATTGTAGCATTATACATCTGACTGATGCTCATGTTTGTATATTGAACAAAGAAATCAGTCATATATCATTTACTATTTGCATCGACTGAGATATCCTATACTAAGGACGGGCCTATCACAAGTGGAGGAATCAGAATGTGTTTAGTTGTTATATTAGTATTAATATTAACATTTCTTTTTACCTGAATCCTGCAATCTTACAAACTTGTGCCCTTATATTCTGTTGCAGAAAATGCTTCTGCCCTGTGGACTTCCTCCAGAGAGAGAGGACGACTAAGAGGTTATGATGTCAAGCCAATGATATCTTCCTATTTCAGCAGGTGTATAATCTTTGGGGTTTCTGTTTCTCCCTAAAGTTTGTAATGTTATTTAGGTCGTCTGTGTGTTGAGGACTAAATGATCAAACAATGAATGATCGTGCGATTTAAAATGCAAGGCATGTGTACTTGTATTTGACTATTGATTCATTGAAGGGTCAATTATGATATTTGTTTATGTGCGCACACCTTTATGTTCAGCATTTCTTCAGTGTGAAGTTTGTACAGAGAGACTAAACACCTTTAAAATGCACAGAATGCGAGAAACCCTGTAACAATGGATAAGAAAAACTTTAGGTAGCAATGGAGACTTCCACCTAAAATCACCGATGCAAGACTAGGATTCAAATATTACTAAACAGGCATTTTTTTCATGTATTAGTTGCTTCTTATTACAAAAGGGAAATTTCTGTAAGGTCTACCTTTTCTTATTCTCTATTTTATAAATATAGTGTTATTATTATTTTTAATCGTCATAAGAACAAGTCCAATGCAATGTAATGTTATCTTTGGTACTGTTGCTATATTATAGCACCAAATGTAAAAATATTCAACTCCAAAGAGATTCTATACTTAGATGCAAATAAATGCAAAAATATTCAATTCCAAAGAGATGCCATATTTAGATGTAATTATGCATGTATGCATTCTTGGTTCTATATTTGAAACCAAGTAAATATATATGCATCCTTGTCACATCATCTATTATTATAAATGGAGGGGAAAAGTTAAATAATTATTTTCTTGTACATCTTAAAGTATCAAAATAATATTAAATTAAGTAGAAATTAAAAGATTTATGGAAATTTGAAATTAGTTATGAAACTAGTGCAACTTTTATTTTAGCACAAAAAAACACTTTTTGGTTCCAAATTATAACAATTTGCATCTACCATTGGACTTGCTCTAAGGAGAGTATAGTGTTTTAATATGATAAATAAAATTTTGCAATATTAGATAGCCAATATGAGCTATGATAATAATGTCTAATTGAATAGATGAAATTTTTACAATTTTTTTTTAATTTTTATTTAACACATGTATATACTTTAAATCATGAGTTTTTATAATCGCATATGACCTAAACCGTAACAAGTTTAAGAAGAAGATTGTGTACACCTTGTGCTAAAATAGCAAAATACTATATTTTATTTTATATATTAAATAAATATTGCACACACCTTATGCTAAAATAATGCAATATTATATTTTATGTTATAAATTAAATAAATATACGAGTTATATTTGTCTAACTCATAAAAAAGAAAATAAGAGAGATAAATAGATAAATGAGTTAATTGAAAGTTTGGGCTAGTTTAAAATTAGTTAAATTTGTATACAAGTGAAATTTGAGATACGAAAATCACACTTTTTGTGTTAAAATTTAGAAATAACTAGATCGATTTTAGTCAACGAGGCTTTACTCTAAAATAATTTTTTTAATCTAGCTCACATAAATTTGTCATAACGAAATTTTGCTGACCGGGATCAGACCCGGACCCTTGATTAAAAAAACCATCTTCAAGGAGCTTAATTATTTAAAATTAAACATTTTAATTAAAATCAGTATAAAAAATTAAAATAAATAAAATATCAAAATATTAAAGTATACCCCGCCGGACCCGAGAACACAAATACATACACATTATCTGTATGACTGTATCTATCTTTCATATAAGCTCATCAATTTCACCATTTTCCAATCAATCTCTTCTACACAATACACTCTTACCTTCAGACTCTCATACCCATTTTCGTAAATTCAATTTCAAGCACACCCATTTTCTCAATTTTCAACCTTGTTTACTATACATATCACTCTAAATTATCCCCTAATTAAAAAAATTAGGGTTTCATAATCTTATCTATAATTTTAACTATATGGGTTTTCTTTGCAAATGATGTAGGTGTCTTGGGATTATATTTAACTATAACCCCTCTTGATTTTTCATCTTTTTAATTCACATACATTGTAAAAGATTCAATTTTGGTGATCTTTTTGATGATTATGCATTTTTCTGGATCTGGGTTATTCAAGATTTGAGGCTTTTTTGAAGAAATTGTCGAAAGATTTGATTTTGATTGGTTTTAAAGATGGACCATATTGTTGGTGGAAAGTTTAAGTTGGGGAGAAAAATTGGGAGTGGATCATTTGGAGAGCTTTATCATGGTATGCTTCAGTTCCTTTGACTTTATTAATATGCTGTTTGTTTTTATGCATTTTGGATTATGGTTATATGGATCTTTTTATGAATTTGTGTATGTTGTTTGTAGGTGTGAATATACAAACTGGAGAAGAAGTTGCTGTTAAGTTGGTATGGCTTCGATTTTTCATACAATTTTTTTACATTTAGCATGCTTACGTGAATGGTGTATGATGTTGAGATTATAGAAAATTAGTACTATGTTCTTCTGAAAGAGTCAGAAACTCAGAATTTGAAAAGTTTTCTGTCTGTAAAGAGATTTAACTGGTGGTAATAGTCAGAGGGTCATACCATTAGACAAAAATGTTCCCAACATATTTTCCTTTTGTTGCTGCTAAAGTGAACATAGTTACATACAATGACTCCTGGGAAGAAGATAGTGAAGAAGGCTTGATCTGTAATTTGAACTCATGATTCAGTGTATTTTACAAACCCCGTACTGCGAATCTGTTTCACTTTCACTCTCTTACACGGCTTAATGTCAGAATTCAGATAAGAAGAATCAATGGAGATGCAGTTTATTTTGTTACTCGTTCAGATTTTATCTTGAGCTTTTCTTCTTTTTGCCAATCATATTTTTCTAGCCTTCCCACTGATTACTTAAGGACGAATGCGTAGGATTTTAAACTGTAGGCATCATAATTGGAATTCCGTAATGTTATAGAATTTCCTTCAAAATTGTTTGCAAAACTGAAGTATGTATAAATATCTACTGTTTGACAAGTGTGGTTATGGTGAGGGTAAACGGTAAACCAAAATTAAACCCAAACATGCCTGATATGTCCCACTCAAACTAGTATATGAGGAAGGTAAGATGTACATTTATCTTGCCTTGAGGAGTATTATAATGTTTTGAGGAAGAAAAAAATTTGGAAAGTTACAAAATAGTTGAATTTACTTGATATCTTTGAAAAATTTGGTGTGATTGGTTTGTATGGATCATTTGAATATATTTCATTGTATACTTGTTTACATGGTACTCTTTTAGACTTCTACCAACTCTTACACCCTTTTTTTATCAATTCATTTATTTATATTTTTTACATGTCCAGGAATCAGCAAAGACAAAACATCCCCAGCTGCACTATGAGTCAAAGTTATACATGTATCTTCAAGGAGGAGGTAATAATTTTGTTCTTATGTCGCTTTTGTGCAAAATGTCAATATACTCAACCACTAATTTTGTATTGAAGCTGGTGTTCCCAATCTGAAGTGGTATGGAGTCGAAGGAGAATATAATGCGATGGTGATCGATCTTCTTGGACCAAGCTTAGAGGATTTGTTCAATTATTGTAGTAGAAAACTAACGTTGAAGACAGTTTTAATGCTTGCTGACCAATTAGTAAGTCTCTCAAATCATATAGATATGTTTGTCCTTGTGCAAGCAGATTTTCTCATGGTCGTTCCTTTTGTTCATATAGATCACAAGAGTTGAATATATGCACTCAAGAGGTTTTCTTCACCGTGACATCAAGCCTGATAATTTCTTAATGGGTTTAGGGCGCAAAGCAAATCAGGTATGTATTGCTGCAAATTTATTTATAACCTATATGTTCTCATATTCAGGTAAAATGTTATTTTGGTTGTATAAATCTTAGTCTTATTGTACTAATCGATATCTGTAACCTATTAAACGTTCATACCACGATAGTCAAGAGGATATAAATCTTGAAAAAGTATGTTAGTTCTTGTTATAGCGGGTGCTGGTACATGTTAATTTGACTTTTCTTATTGACATGAAAAGTTCTTTTTAACATTGACAATAGGAATGACTTTAAATACCTTTTTATAGTTACTGGTAGTAAGCTGCTGTCCCATAATTAATTTATGTAAAAAAATTGACTTTTGTGGCACACCTCACTCTTAGTAAGGCAGGTTTTGATAATTGATGTACTCAAATAGAAATTATTTTATTCTGCTTAGTATCTTCTGACCTTGGTACTCTACATGACAGGTTTACATCATTGATTTTGGTCTTGCTAAAAAGTATAGGGACCTTCAAACGCACAAACATATACCATACAGGTACATGCTAATAAATGTGTCCTTGACTAAGTATATGATAAGTTAGTATACTATTCCATTTTTCATTTGTATAAACAATAATTGTATTCATAAGAAGCTTCAAATAGTCTGCTATCCTCGGGTTTTCGTTGTGGTAGTGGTCTCTGTATGTTAGTTTTTCCATCTTTTTTATCGTTGCTACCAGGCCCTTATGTAGTAGGGTATTATCCTTTAATTGAATCAGGATAAACATGAATCAATCTATCTTTGACAAGTTAATTTTGATATTTCAACCGGGTGCATTCGTCACATTCTTACTAAAATTTCTGTAGTCAGGCACTTTCATTGGTTGGAGGAGCTTTCTTATCCCGGCTTTCTTTAGAATGGATATATTTCAGACCTGCTATGTGGATAAAATCTTAATACCGTAAACTTAGCATAGGAGGGAAAAGGATAATGGGAGAACAAACCGTCCTTGAGTTATTCTGCAAGATAGAAGAACAAAGGACACAAGTGGAATGACATATTACTTAGTTTTCTTTCTTCTTTTTTACATATTGCAAATGAGGTCTGGGCGGGATAGTATATGAGGATTTGGTAATAATTTAACAAGTTCAGTTTCAGCCATTTTTATGAAATGAATTTTACTGTCTTAATTTTTTGCAAATCACCTTGATGAAGCGTAGTAATAGCCCACCTGTATTCTGATTTATCAGTAGGTTTTGAGGATGGAGATGACTTTTATAGGACTAAAGAATGTTAGTTGACTTGTACATGGGACAAAGTAGTTGTATTATGAATTTGGACACTGTGTGCCTTTTCCAATTGTCTTTTTTGCTAATTGTCCCTTCGACTCATTAATTACCAGAATTTCAGAAAGTTTGTGCATATCTTTTGGAAAACGAAAATTGCAGCAACTATTTGAGCATCCTTGAAAAGTAACTGGCATGCATAGTAGGATATAAGAAAACCAAGCAGTGAAATATGATGTTCGTTTTTACAGTTACAGAAATGCGTTCATGTGTAATACTCTCGTTAATTGTGTGTTGTACGCCCATTTAAATCAATTGCCACTTTCATATAATTTGCTAAGATCGGGGGTGGGTTGACATTACCGTCTTCTGATATGGAATGTCTAAAGCTTATTTTGAACTAATACACGTTATAGATTAATCTATTTGTTTCTGTGCATACTTTAAAAAGGCTTTTATTAATATATTATTTTCTAAACTCTCCTAATGACATATTAGATTGGCATCTTCATTTCATTTAAGTTCTAACCGTCATACAGTGATGCCTAACGGATAATAATCTTCACTTTTCTATTGAAGTAACTCGATTTATATTGAAAAAGGTCAATGTAATATTGTAATGTAATATTATTTTATAGTATTATAAAGACCTTACTACAGTAGTGCTGGACCTTTGACAAAAATTTGCGACCTGCATTTACTGAAAGCAGATGTTTTAAAATCTTTTAGATGAAAAAATTTAGAATTTGTTTATTCACCTTGTTATTTGGTTTCGATAATTTTTTTTCGAACAAAGTGAATTTTATTTGTTAAGGTGTGCCCATTCTTCCAGAACAAGGCTAACAATGCTGTGTTCCATCAGGAGTAGACTTTCAAACCTGTAACTGTGGGATATGTTGGATCAGTTTGCGGTGTTACTATGAATTTCCTTTTTTTAAATGCAAACTTATATTTCAATTCTTTTTTTGTAATAATATTTATGAATATTTCATTCTTCTTGATGTTCTAGAATATTTCCTCGTACAATAATAATTGAACTTGGCCACATCGTATACTGATAACTTGCACAAAATCTTATTTCCAGAGAAAACAAAAATCTCACTGGAACAGCTCGTTATGCAAGTGTGAACACCCATCTTGGAGTTGGTAAGTGGCCTGTCAGGCTGCAACTCCAGTTGCATGCAATTTTTATTGTTGCGATGACATTGTAATATATACTTAAAACTGATAAGGTCCCAACTTTGTTTTTTTTTCTGCAGAGCAAAGCAGGAGGGATGATCTGGAATCTCTAGGTTATGTGCTTATGTATTTTTTAAGAGGAAGGTTGGTAAATGTTTTTGAGCAATTAGGTTACCTAAACCTTTGAGCTGATCCAGTTTTTAGCTTGACTTATGTATTTTTTATTTTCCTTTTAGCCTACCATGGCAAGGTTTAAAAGCTGGGACAAAAAAACAGAAGTATGATAGAATTAGTGAAAAGAAGATGGGGACTCCCATAGAGGTATTGTATGTTGCTTCGTAACACAGGGATTTCCAAATGGATACCTGATTAGCTGAAATGTTATTTGATATAAAAGTACATATGTCATTTGATATAAAAGTACATAGCTCTCTGTGGCAACCTCTTGGACTCTTCTGCGTTCATGTGTACTCTGCCATTTTAAAGTAGTCAACCTAATGCAATTTTTGTTTGTGACTTTAATTTGCAGGTGCTTTGCAAAAATTATCCATCAGAATTCATATCATACTTCCATTACTGTCGCTCATTGCGATTTGATGACAAACCAGATTATTCATACTTGAGACGACTTCTTAGGGATCTTTTTATCAGAGAAGGTGGGGCGTAACTCTTTGTTATTTCTGATGTTTGTAATAATTTTGTCACTCTTACCACTCCAAAATGACTTTGGCAAAATTACCTGAGTTGCATCTTATTTGTCTGTGGTTGGCCTTGACTTTATTTAAGTTGACCTTTTTGACATTAGACTTCCATGTGTGAACTTTTTTACCTGATGCAGGTCATCAATTTGACTATGTATTTGACTGGACTATTTTGAAGTATCCACAAATTGGCTCTGGTTCAAGAGGACGGGTATGTATACACATATTTTGCTTTTGTATCATGCTTCTCCCAATATATTATTAAATAATTTTTGTATCTTCTCTTTTTTGAAGCCATCTGGAAAGTTAATTCCTAATCCTGGTCCTTCGGGGGCAGATAAAACTGAAAAAATGCCAGGTACATGCTACGACCGCTAGTTGTGAATTGTTATGTAATCTAGGCTTATATATTGTATTTTATAACTGTTGAATTTCCTGTTGGGTCTTCCAGCTTCCGCACTTAAATTAAATGAGCAGTCATATATTTACTTACTCACTTGTGCGCGTCTTAGCCTTCCAGTAGTGTTAACTTTGGAAACAGACTAAAATAACTGTACACAGTTAACTACCAACAATTAGGTGGCTGGACCAACCTTCAGCTTGTATATCAGTCGTCCTTTTTTTATCGAGTTAGAAAGTCAAACATAAATCAGCAACACAAACTTGGCCTCCTTTGCCTCCAATCCATTCTCATTGTGCGACGAAGGAAGTAAAATTGTATTTTGGCTGTTTCCTTTTTATTACTAAGCAGTTGAACTGTCTGTTGGATTGATTATTATCCTCTTTTATCACATTAAACCACAACTCTTTAACATCCATAAATTGGAGCTCCATTCTTATGGATTTGTTGTCTTTCCATTTGTGCCATGGATTCATATTTTGAAATTAATTGATTTTGATTATGCATGTTTACAGTAAGACGAGAGGTGAGAGATAAGTTCCCAGGTGCCGTTGAAGCGTTTACTAGAAGAAATGGTTCTCCTGCTGTTGTTCATGGAGATCACCCAAGGCACAGACCGGCAGAGGATGTACCTTCACCAAAGGTTGTTGTACTGAAGATTAAGTTCTGTATATAGTATACGTATGCATATACAAGTATATGTACATATGTGTTTGTGCGTCTGCTCTAGATATATGATCTGTATGATAATCTTTAGTAGAATTATTTTTGATGATAATGCACTTTAATTTATTTTTATTTTTTTTACAGAAAGTTGACACAGAAAGAGGCTTGGTTTCCAGAACTAGCAGTGCTTCAAAAAGGGCTATTTTATCTAGCAGCCGCCCAAGCTCCTCCGCTGAATTTTCCGAGAATAGGTCAAATCGGCTGGCCTCAGGTGGCCGTTTATCTTCTACGCAAAGGGTCCAGCCGGGTTTTGAGTCGAAATCATCTTCATTCACTCGTACTTCGACTTCAAGAGGTGGGCGTGATGATGCTCTTAGAAGCTTTGAGCTGCTTACTATTGGTGCCGGAAAGAGAAAATGAGGTGTAAATCTGCTTGCATCTTCAGTGACCACACTTCTAATCCGGCTGTTACCAATGCCTTTAAACTTGTTCAGTCTAGGATTTCAACAGTGTACATGCAAAATCATCATGCAAAGATCCATCCCGCCAGCAGTTAATTTCAAAGAGATTCGCGAGTGCTTATTAATTTCCCAGATATCTGCACTTTTAAGTCCAACTTTGGTAATCTGACTCTGGATAACAGATTTCAAACTCACAGATTGCATAGCCCAATTTCAGATTGTTGTACTTCTAAGATCTTTTTAATGTTTTTTGTTAAAAAATCTGTAATGTTGACTGTTGAGACTGTATTCTGCGAATTCACTTTCTTTTTAATGGACTCGGTTTGCTACAATCGCATTTGTTAGCTGGTAGCTTCATTTCTCTTGTCATATAAATATTCACTCCTTTTTTCTTTCATTTTTTTAACGAATGATGTTCATTGACACTCGTGACAGTTCTCTTCTCTTATATCTTATGTGATAATGTTCGGCAAACAGATTAGTTTAATAGATGAAAAGGGTGTATGATGTTTTCGAGTAACAGTTATTCAATGATTGTATCACTGTCGCGGTGACTTGCATATCGTCACAAATCTGACGTCTCGAAAGTAGAAACATAGAAACATGATATAAAATGGCTATTATAATCTTGAGTTATGGGCCTGGTTGGATATGTGATCGGATTATCCAAGAGATTTTATAATTGTTTAGACACTTGTGATAATAAATTTATTTCCGGTGAAGTTTTTTGTATATCTTTATTGCCGTAACCGTTTCTATGCAACTTTGGTTTCGGTTGTGTTTTCTTCTATGAAATAGTTCATATTGCCCCTTTGATATGTATTCTTTTATGTTATAGTGAGCAACCATGTCTTTTTCTTGTAATTGATATAATGTTTTGAAACAAAATCTTTTATACATAATAGAACAAAAAATAAAAATCATTTTCTGATTTCTAAAACTCTTTGGTATTGTACACTATCGTACAAATTCATTGCATGTCATGTTGATTTGTTGCAATGTTGGTTCATGCTTGTGTAGTATATGCTCATTTATCTTCTATTTTGGCGAAATCTATGTACTTGAGTGACTTGTTTCATAATTAACCCATAAATTTTAAAAAACAATTCGCGCATCACACAACTCGTATTTTCTAAAAATTAGAAGAGATGTATCTAGAAGATCATTGTTTATCATCCTATCAACTTCATAACCCATTCTACAAATTGCTCTACTCCCTTCAACCTCTCCTGAATGGCTACAAGCAGCTAGCAGAGCCAACTCCATGGGGGTGTTTTCTAACTGCATATTCTTGAAAAGGTTTACTGCTTCTATGCCACGACTATACTTTCCACGACCAGTAATCAAAACTGTTCAAGACACCACATCTTCCTCCTGCATTTCATTGAAAAGATTTTGTTCTTCCTATATGTGTCCACACTTTAGGTACATATCAACAATCGCATGAGCTAGTGAAATATCATCTGCTGGAACTTTAATCGCGTAAGAATGAATTTGTTTCCCGTGTTCAACTAGAGCATACTTATCAAATTATCTATCGAGCCGTGAAAAAGATTCAACAAAAGACAGAAACAAATCCACTATCTGTTTAAAGTCAAGCAATACGTGGAGTAACTCCTGTAACTCCTGATATAGCAGTAAAAGCAAGACGTGTAGGTGGATTGACTCCCCAAGTTCCCATTGAAATAGGATCCACACAAGGAAAAGCACTTGCCATTCGTTGGTAATTAGCGGCATCATAATCAGCAAAGACACACCAACTATGCTTGAGAGTACAAATACATCTACTCGAGTGTTGCTGTTTCGAAGCTCCCTAAAAAAGTCCATGGCCTCTAATAAATTTGCTTCTTGAGCATAACCACCAAACAATGATGTCCATGATATCACACTCTTCTGTTCGACTTGATTATACAATTTATACAATGCCCTGGCTTGATTTAAGTAGCCATATTTTACATGCAAATCAATGCGGGTACCCACAATATTTGTGTTAGCCAATAATGGAAAACCAAGATCAATCAAGAAAGCATGAATTTAGGATCTTCACGGATAGCCCCAAAACCACTACAATCCTTTAGTGTGCTAGTAAATGTGTATTCATCTGGGATTTCTCCTTGTTTCTGCATCTCGTGAAACAAAAATAAAGACTTACAACCTATTTCACGCTGAGCATATCCTGCTATCATAGCATTCCAGCTTATTAAACTTCTATACAGCATCTTCCGAACACCTTCCGAACACCTGAACTGCTTCATATATTCTATCACAGCTTGAATACATATCAAGAAAAGAGTTCCCAATAATAGGCTAGCAACCCTTTTCTCAGTATCCAAAACACCTAAAATCCCACACACTTTTACATTATTAGACAAAGTAAACTTATTCGGATTCACTTCCAAACAACCCATCTCTCTAAAAACTGCCAGCGATCTCTGGCATTACCTTGCTGTAAATACATTCTATATATCTATAAGATCATTGTTCATCATCCTATCAACTTCATAACCCATTCTACATATTGCTCCAAAAACTTGCATTCCTTGATGGACAAATATTTTCCAAAAATTAAACAAGTCCATTAAAAGCCCTTTTATAGCTCTGGCAAAAGGTGCACAAAATCTGTTTTGCGATCACACTTTATACAGCCACATTTGTTACTACGGACATGCCAGTAAATAACAAGCTTTGTCCCTCGAAGAGTCAAACGGCCTTGTAAATTTTCAATAACTAGCTATCAATTATTAACAAAGAATTTTAGCGCAACAGTCTATGTCAACAGCATACATTACACCAATGTAATAGCTGAAGTTGTGAAAGTTGGAATCACCTCATTACAATTCATAACATAATTTCACATAGTAGTCAACTGGTATATCCCCCAGTGATAATCACAAATATGGTTGAACATTGCATTATTATTCTATTAATATTGATCTATGCTACCTATAAATGATACAGGAGGGATAATTGTTCTTTTATTTCAGTAAAGATCAACTTAAACTTCTTCAGGATATCATTCTATAAAGATCTCATTTAAACCGCTGAATGTAAAATTCTTAGTGTGTGAATGTAAAATTCTTAGTGTCTGAATGTGGCCAAAACATATGCAGAAAGTCTTAATCAAACCTAACAGATATTTCGTAATCCCGAACCAGCCAAAACTTACTTCTATAAAGAGCTAAGATATAAAAATATTTGGGGTATCCCAAACCAGACTAAAGTTTACTCTTAAAAAGAACTAGGATAGTGCAGCATGTCAAATTATTCTTCAGAAACCTTGAAGAAAGTATATGACAGAATCAAATTGTTGATGCCATCCATTCTCGAGTCAGTTTCGAATTCCGGGTCTATGTAAAAGAAGACCTGAAAAGGCAAGTATCAAGTCCAAGCACTTTCAGTAACGGTATTTTGAAAACTAAATGCAAGAGAAGGCATTTAGCAGGATAGACGGCTACTCACAGGCATGTCGATTTGTTCGCCTGGAAGAAGTCTCTGTTCTTCAAAGCAAAAGCATTGTATTTTGTTGAAATAAACTGCAGCCTGGAAATCAGTAAATAGTTGCATTAAGTCATTTTTCTACGGATTATAAATTTAAGTGTAGGGGGAGGGGGTGGAAGAGGAGGGAGGAGGTAACAATCCAACTTCTCAAAATACTAAAAGAACCTTTGCCCCCGCTCGGTTCAAAACCATTATTGAGAGTCATATTTGGGTACATTAAGCACTTCCAGAGCTTAATTTTTTTTAAGAACCACCTGACACCTATCTCCACTAAAGTAAATAATCGTTTTGCACAAGGAGGCTCAATGTTAAGCATGATGCACTGTGGATTTCAGATAATAAGTTTAAACAACTTGGACATTTAATACTTGCTTTGGTATCAACTTAAATGTCAAACTAGCTTAATTTTTTGTCAGATTGGTTGCCTTCCATGTTAATAATCTCGCCTACTTTGTGCATATACTATTCGAGGTTTATTATTTAACTCATTTGTTTCAACTCATCATCTGATGACCAAGTGCAAAAATTATATTAATGGTTACAAATTTGATTATCTGAACAATCATCGAAGATTAAACAATCATACCTTCATGGGGGTAACATTGTACGTAGACATGCCAGTAATGGGAGTTGAACTTCGATTTTCAGCAGTGTAAAAGGCAAGTGCACTCTCTCCTGGCTTGACCCTTACCTATATTTACAATTGAAAACCAAAGAAAATTATGACCCTGTTGAAGGCTTATAAGGTACACGAGTAAACACTAAATTACAGAATTCTAAAATAATCAATGTGCAGTAGCATGTGTTTACAATATAAAGGATGCACATATTTCTAAACCTCTCTTTGTGTTGGAACAAACTTCCAAGGCATTCCATCAGCAACATCAGCATTAAATTGTACCACAATCTCCCTGTAGTTTATAATGAAAGACATTATCTAAAGGATACAGATACAAAAACCTATAATTTGAATACAACAGCTTTTGGGAAAATGTTCCCAGAAACTATCCTAAATTGCACAGAAAAATATTACATTATTTTTATATCAATTCCATAATCAAACACAGGCATTTAACCTAAATATTTTGTCAATTTAAACCAGAGTTTGAACTTCAGAAAAATTGAACTACTATTTAATTAGTAAAAGATTGTGCATCCATAAATCTTCACATTTAAGTTACTATCTGGTCGATGAACACAACCTCTAAGTATGCTGCCTCAGGGAAATCCAAAGGTGAATAAAAAATAATGTGACTTTGATAAGATAAACAGGGTCACAAGGATACAGTAATATCACAGATTCACTTCAAAAAAGTAGGGAATACTAAAGTTTTGGGGACTATAACACAAATGATAGTTTTGGCAAAGCCTGCATAAGGAATTTATATTTCTTCTCAATACAAAAAATCATAGACACATTAATGGTAAGCAATATAGAATATATGTTTGGGAAAGAAATGTGTTCATATCCACACATTAGACAAAGTAATAAATAGCTTAATGCATTTAAAACAATCATGATCCTGATAACACACTAAAAAGGTACAATTATTTCAGTGTTAAACAGAAAACTACATTACTGGAGAAGCAAATGTCACACCTGCTGGTAACGGTTCCATCTTGTGCATGTCGGGCAATCTTTTCTTCAACACTCTATCCAACAATATACACACGTTAACCCGCTAAAAAATAAGATACCTTGTATTACATGTATGAAAGAGTGGACATGAACCAAGATATTCATTGTTTACCTCGCGACGTTGTACTGTACCGCCGTACCCAGTAGCTTGGCAGAACCTCCTATACAAAGGGACTGCCGCATAAGTACATCCCACCATTGCAAAAACTAAACCGGTCAAGTACATAAGCATCTTCTGTGATTTTTTTTCTGTGGCAGCATGAGTACTATATAGGCGGTGAAATCCAGTCGAAGAACAAGAACTCTGTCTTCTTGATTTTGACAAAATATTAAAGCTTTTCAATGATGCACTTCTTGAATTACACTGTGACATGAAATTGTGTGATTCGCGGTAAAATGCTCTTTCATATCTACTCTTACTAGGCGGCACAAAATGATAACCTGGACCAAGACGTTCAAACAAACACCTGAAACAAGAAGAAAAAAAAAATCATGGACATATTACAGGAAACAAACTTTACATGATGCATAAGTTCTCATCACAGTGTTTCACAAGAAATTTAACAAAAAAATCATATGCATCGAAAAAGGCTGACTAGAATTAACCGATTAGGTTTTGACATGAAGAAGAATTTGAAAACATGTGCACTGTATATATCCTTTCGCAGTTTGAGTTAGTATATTAGATTTTACAAAACACTCCTCAAATCTTGAATCAATTACATCTCGGAAAACAAAGTTTGAGTTAATATATAAAATTTTACAAAAACACTCCTCAAATCTTGAATTTATTACATCTCGGAAAACAAACACATCAAGTCATATCCAACAAACCACAGGTTTTCTAATTGTTTGTGTTTGTAATTTTTTGCAGAAAGAAACTAAAGGTTACCTGCAAGAAAAGGGATCACGATACAGAGTTCGATTAAGGGAAGGTAACAGCTGTGCTGTTCTACGGAACCTAGACAATGACATTATGGTATGAGATGAGTATGTCAAATTGCTTCAGTTGGCACCTGTATAAACAATTACAAACTAATATCAAGATTCAGATATAATTGAAATCCTATTTGATTGCCAATAAACAAATGTAACAGAATAATATAAAACCTGTAAAATCTACTAGTTGGGTGTATGAATTTCCGATAATTACCAAATAACCAATTTTGCATGCAATGAACTCAGAATAAAATAAGAATTCATTTCAGGTATTAACTTTTAAGAGAATGAAATATACGTTACTTCAAACTAGGTGCATACTGACAAGATTATAGAAAGCAATACTGGAGTAGCTTGGTGAGTCTAGGAAGGTGTGCACGAGTTAAGATTGGCTTCATGACCGAACATATAAGCAAAATACCCTTTTTAATGTTCACAATTTCTTGACAAACTAGACTTTATTTTCTATCTTAATAACATTAAAAAGTGTATTCTGCTTATCTCGGTCATGAAGCCAATCTTAACTAATATAATTCTTAGCCAGTTCGCCATTCTACATCTTATTCTAAAGTACTCACATAAATTGTTGCTATATTTTATATGTACTCAATCTACAGAATGTCAATTTGGGTAGGGAGTTCCTAAAATAGAATCAGTCACCATATATTCAACCCCTGTGATCAAAATTCTAAATCTGATGTCAAGTGGTCATCACCAAATAAAAGTAAAAAAAAAAAAAAGAAGAAGAATCGTCTTGGATAAAGACACTTCCAGAATAACTACATATAGACTGTCACTTCGAACCCAGATTAAGAATGCACAATGCAGCAAGCTAAGGCTTCCGGATATCTTTCACTTGTGTAGCTAAACAAGTGAACTTGCTTTGCTTCTGTTCCTGTATTCTACTTCTATACAAGTATAGTTTGAAATCTTTCCATTCAACAATCCACAAATTTACGAATAAAATTTATAAATAGTTTACGTTTCAGCTGAACACTAATTTCTCACTAAAAAATAGTCTACGCTTATTAAGATCACCGAAAGCTTACATACATGAGCATATGAATCAAGAAAAGAATAATGGTTTTAAATAATTAAGAGTACAATACAAAAAGACATGATCATGATGCAATTAAGTAGAAGATTAGGATTTTAGGCCCTAATAATAATACCAGAGATACACTAATCTTAGGTTATTACAATAGTTACTTTCTCATAGGCATATCGTCGAACAGGTGGGGAAATACCGAGAAAGAGAGATTGACAGAGAGAGGGTGGAAGGGGGGGGGGGGAGAGAGAGTATCAATCTGGAGGCATTAGCTCAAAGCAAGAAGAAGATTACTTACAGAATATGTACGTATTGTTTGTCTTGAAATTGAAGGAAATGTAAAAATGTTCTATCTGGTCGTAGCTGTTAGATAAGCTAAGCTACTCACATGGTCGCCATTAAGGTGAACGCGGGTAGGATTCGCGGCTCAGGTGCAGCGTTCTAAAAAGCGGAATTCGGGATTACTTGGTGAAGGGACCTTTCGGTGATTAATCGGAGAATCGGTCATTAATCTGATTGATCCGAAACAATTTATTTAATAAATAATAATAAATAATTCTATTTAAATGACCTTTCATGAGACATGCCTAAACAAAAATTATACTTTTATTCTCAAACACCACCCTGAGAAAATAATGCCGTGGGAAATTCTTTCAGGACCTTTAGATATATGAGATTACCTTGCAACGATATTTTATTCAGTTATAAACTAGAACTCTGTGTATATTATACATGTCAGAGGATTTCAAAGATTTGAGAAGTATATATGTATACTGAATATTTTGCGACTTCGTCGCATTAAAATAACAAACTTAGTTCATTTCTTCTTAACCAAGATTTTCATGAGTACTATGAGAATGCTCATATATTGTTAATTATAATACATATTATTATACATATATACTAAGAAGTTTACGTTTCAGCTGAACACTAATTTCTCACTAAAAAATAGTCTACGCTTATTAAGATCACCGAAAGCTTACATACATGAGCATATGAATCAAGAAAAGAATAATGGTTTTAAATAATTAAGAGTACAATACAAAAAGACATGATCATGATGCAATTAAGTAGAAGATTAGGATTTTAGGCCCTAATAATAATACCAGAGATACACTAATCTTAGGTTATTACAATAGTTACTTTCTCATAGGCATATCGTCGAACAGGTGGGGAAATACCGAGAAAGAGAGATTGACAGAGAGAGGGTGGAAGGGGGGGGGGGGAGAGAGAGTATCAATCTGGAGGCATTAGCTCAAAGCAAGAAGAAGATTACTTACAGAATATGTACGTATTGTTTGTCTTGAAATTGAAGGAAATGTAAAAATGTTCTATCTGGTCGTAGCTGTTAGATAAGCTAAGCTACTCACATGGTCGCCATTAAGGTGAACGCGGGTAGGATTCGCGGCTCAGGTGCAGCGTTCTAAAAAGCGGAATTCGGGATTACTTGGTGAAGGGACCTTTCGGTGATTAATCGGAGAATCGGTCATTAATCTGATTGATCCGAAACAATTTATTTAATAAATAATAATAAATAATTCTATTTAAATGACCTTTCATGAGACATGCCTAAACAAAAATTATACTTTTATTCTCAAACACCACCCTGAGAAAATAATGCCGTGGGAAATTCTTTCAGGACCTTTAGATATATGAGATTACCTTGCAACGATATTTTATTCAGTTATAAACTAGAACTCTGTGTATATTATACATGTCAGAGGATTTCAAAGATTTGAGAAGTATATATGTATACTGAATATTTTGCGACTTCGTCGCATTAAAATAACAAACTTAGTTCATTTCTTCTTAACCAAGATTTTCATGAGTACTATGAGAATGCTCATATATTGTTAATTATAATACATATTATTTCGGTGGGCTTGTTGCTCACCCTTGCTTTCTTCTTTCATCACACAACAACAGATAGACAAGATGAACATGATCAAGCTCCCAATTCCCGAGCGGATAGGAAACGTTCTGCAGTTTCCTGTAGGCGTTGATGCCGTTGTAGCTGAGGTATGGTCTACCAATAGGCTCGACTTTCAACTTTTATTGTACCAGAATTATGTATATTTATGAATTATAATAATGGCAAAGAATGTGTAAATTTATTCAGAAACCCTTTTTAGGTGTAATGACTTATAATTGTGGAATAAAATGACTAGTGTTATTTTTGGTATTCATCCCTGAGACTATAACTTGTGGTGTGTGTGTGTATATTGTAGGGTCACAGTACGCAGTAGTTGGTTGATTATTAAGATTAAGTATTATTAAGGGAAATGGAACTCGTGACAACCCGGATCCCCGACCCCGGATTTGGGGGTGTTACAGGTGAAACCGCTTCCAAGATAAAAGCCATTTTAAAAGGGGATAATGCGGTTAGACACTTTAACTTGTCCGTTAGCCTGGGGGTAAACCACCGAAGACTTGATGTGCTTAATCCTGAGTTGAGAAAGTGTTTGGGTGAACTTTTCCCCTACAAACTGGGTTCCATTGTCAGTTACCACAATTCTTGGAACTCCGAACCTGAATATAATGTACTCCATTAGAAACTCGACCATCTCCTTCTCATAGATTTTAGCTAGTGGTCGTGCCTCGATCCATTTTGTCGCGTAGTCAACAGCCACGACAATGTATTGTGCTTGGTTTTTGGACTTCGGGAAGGAACCAACGATATCTATACCCCATTGATAGAAGGGACATGGGTTGACAACCAGGATCATTTCCACCGAGGGTTGATGAGATACCGATCCATATATCTGGCATGATTTGCATTTTCGCACGAAATCTTCACAATCATTTCGCATTGTGGGCCAAAATAAGCCTTGTCTCATTATCTTAAGGGCTAAATTCTTTCCACCTAGATGATCCCCACAGATTCCTGTATAGATTTCTACGATCGAGGTGTTAGACTCTTCAGGGCCCAAACATCGAAGTAGAGGCTCCATAAACCCTCGTCGATACAATCTATTTTCTAACACACAATAGTTCTTCGCCTTATATGATATGGCTCTGGCTTTACCTTTATCCTGTGGTAATTTATTCTGCAAGATGTACTCTAAAATAGGTTGACGCCAATCTAAGGTAGAGGAAATTTCATTAACGCTCAACATATCGACAGACGAATATTCATATCCACTGAAGGAGTGATTCTTTCCTCAACATAAATTGCCTCTGATGTTGCAACAACAGAAGATGCTAATTTAGACAAGGCGTCGGCCTATTGGTTCTCTTCTCTGCAAATGTTCTTGATTGTCCATGACGAAACTTTCCCTAGCAGGGACACAACCAGATTCAAATAAGCTGACATTCGAACATCATGGGCCTTAAACTCACCTTTCATTTGTTTGGCGACAAGATAGGAATCACCGAATATTTCCAAAACTTTTACCTCAAGCTCAATTGCTAGTCGTATTCCTGCCAAGAATGTTCGTACTCAGCTACATTATTTGTTACCGGAAATGAGAATTTTAAAGCTTATTGTATTTTGAAACCCTCAGGACTGATTAGAATGACACCTGCGCCCCCTGATGATGTTATTGAGGATCCGTCGACATAAACAGTGTTTCTTTAGTCTCGGATATGTCAAAATTGCACTCTACAATAAAGTCTGACAGGATTTGGGATTTCATCGTGTTCCGAGGAAGATATTTGATGTGAAATTGGCTAAGTTCGACCGTCCAAGCGGCAAGACGCCCTGTCATATCTGGTCTGTGCAAGATACGCTTCAAAGGTTGATCAATCATGACTTTAATTGGACGCCCCTGAAAGTAATGACGCAGCTTTCTGCTTGTTATGACAAGAGCATAAACTAGCTTTTCCACATGTGGGTAGCGAGTTTTTGCATCTTTCAAGGTATGACTAACATAGTAAACTGAGGCTTCACGACCCTCGACATCTTTGACTAACACAGAGGCTACCGACCCATCAGAAGCTGAAATGTACACTTTCAATATTTCACGAGGCAATGCTCTTGCTAAAATGGGTGGACTTGTCACGAATGTCTTCAATGCTTTAAAGCTATCTTTGCATGAATCATCCCACATCAACTTCTTGTTCTTCGAAGCTTCTTTGATGACCTTAAAAAAGGACTGTACTTTTTAGAGGGTTGCGGTATGAAACGGAGAAGAGTCGCGATACATCCAGTGAGGCTTTGAACCTCTTTAATGGTCGAGGGGTCTTTCATTTCAGATATAGCTTTTATTTGAGAAGGATCAGCCTCAATGCCTCGTTGGGAGACGAGAAATCCCAAGAATTTCCCAGACGTAGACCAAAGGAACACTTTGATGGATTTAATCGCATGTAATTTTGGCGAACATTCTCAAAGGTTTCACAAAGGTCGAGGATATGACGGTCTGAAAATTTTGATTTTGTTATCATGTCATCGACATACACCTCAGTGTTTCGACCCAATTGATTTTTAAAGATGTAATCCATCATAAGCCGAAATGTTGCTCCGACATTGATTAATCCAAAAGGCATATTTCGATAGGCGAAAACACCTCGATGTGTGATAAACGCCGTTTGCTCTCAATCTTGATCATCCATTTTGATTTGATTATAGCCTGAAAACGCGTCCATGAAAGATAACAACGCGTGACCCACCGTTGCGTTGATAAGCTATTCCATATTCGGCAAAGGATAATAATCCTTGGGGCATGCTCTGTTGAGGTCGGAGTAATTGACACACATTCTCCATTTTCCATTACTTTTCTTAACCAAGACAACATTGGCAATCCATGTAGGAAATTTCACGGGCTCAATAAAATGCGCTCCTAAGAGTCGATCAAGCTCATCATCGATAGCTCGACGCTTTTCTTCTGAGAAAGTCCGCTTCTTTTGTTTGACAGGAATCTTTAGACGGTCGACATGCAGAGAGTGTCGTGCAACATTGGTTGGGATTCCAGGCATGTCGGATGGCGACCATGCAAATATATTCGAGAATTCCAGAATTAACCTCGTTAATTCATCTTGTATTTGAGGATTTAAATCCTTTCCAATCTTAACCGTTTTTCCTGGGGAGTTTTCATCAATCTCAATCTCGATCATTTCATCGACAGGTGAAAATGAAGGGTCTCTTGGAATGTCGATAATTCTACTAGGGTCTATCTCGGTGACTTGATTGACAGATTGGGTTTCATTGTCTTGCTTCTTATGCACAACGGTAGTGAAGTAGCATTGTCATGACACAGCTTGGTCTCCACACATCTCTCCGACCCCGAATTCAGTCGGGAATTTCATTTTTAAGTAAGGGATCGACGTAATGGCTTGTAATGTGGAGATTGTCGTTCGACCTAGTATGGAATTATGTCTTGAATTTGTACTTATTACGTAAAACTTAACTATCTTCCATACTTGGCAAAGCATCGTACCAAAGATAACTGGCAAGTCAATTGTGCCAACCACTTTTACCTCATTACCTGTGAAACCATAAATAGGTGAATGAGTGTTATCTAGCTTTCTATCACTCGTATCCATTCGTGCCAAGGCGTGATGATAGAGGATATCGACAGAACTACCGTTATCGACAAGAATCTTTTTTACTGTGTTAGTGCCGATTTTGGCAGTGATAACCAGTGCATCATGATGGCCTCAAATGATGTTTGGAGCATAATTCTCATCGGAGAAGGAGATAACAAGAGATGGTGAAGTCTTGTATCTTTTAGGACATTCAGGATTAACATTACACACTTCTCAAGTGTACGACTTACGGGAGTTATTTGACATTCCTCCGGCGGCGTAACCTCCGAAGATTACGTCGACAATTCTGTCATCTTGTCTCTGATGAGTTTGGCCTTGTCCTTTGATGTAATGGACGAAATGGCTTTTTCTTATCTTAGAATCGATGAGATTGCTTAATTGGTAGCACTGTTCTGTAGTGTGTCCAATATCCTCATGATAATCGCAATAGCGAGAGCTTGGAGGACGACCCGGCTTCATCGGCCTAGGGGGTCGAAAGTCGGGTTATGTCTTCAATATTGCCAAACTCGTTGCCTTATCAACTATGAGTTTAGTAAACTCTTTATCTTTTCTATCTCGGCTCAGCCATTTTTGGTCGGAAAAAGACCGTCGCCGTAAACAAGAACGGGATCTAACGAAACGGTTTATGTTTATGGTTATAGATTTCCGAGCGGACCCTAGAGTATCCACGACCTCAAAGTACCCAGGCAAGTTTACGAACCCAACTCCATATAATGTTGTGTTGTGAAAGGATTGTTTTATTATCTTTTGCATAAATGAAACACTTGCCATGATACTAAGTATTTGAGTTTTCGCATATATAGCGTTGGTGTTACGATATGTATATGTCGTGGAATGTTTTAACGCCGACATGAACGTGATGTATAATTATAAGACCGAGAGTCGGTTGGAGTTTTAAAATGAAAACCCGGGAATCATTCCGGTGATGTTTTGGACGATTAAAGTCCGTACTTATTTTATTCTAAGGGACTCAATGTCCACTTTCTAAACATTAAATACCTCGAACTTTTATTAAAACGATTTCCAAAGATCGTACTCCCTCAACTATAATTAATTACTCGAATAATGGATATTATTTCATTTATTCATTTAATATATGAGAATTATTCTCCAACGATTATTTATTTCAAACTCGATTAATTATTAAAGATTACTTTAAATTACTTAAACATAAATTAGTTGAGAAATATTATTTCAAATATTCTTTTAAAATATAATTATTCGAGGTTTAATTATTTAATAATTTTTATTTAATAATTAATTATTTATTAAATGATTTAATATGATTTAAAAATCATAAAACCTGATTTAAAATACTTTCTGAATTTCAGAAAATCATTCGTATAATTTTAGATCGTCGAAGAATATTATCTCGACTTATTTTAAATATTTTGAATATAGTTTCAAAAGAAACTCCCCCTCATTTAATTATCTGTTGACAACGGTCAACTCACATTATCCTGGTACTTCCTCCGAAAATTTTCGGAAGTACATATATATATATATGCTAGCAACATGAGTTTTGCCTATCAATAAGCTAAGTGCTTTGGGAAATCGAGGAGTACGAGTTCTTGGGATATGATAGGATTTCCTAAAGACAAAGGAGGGGTAGAGATCCAGTACTTCGTGTATTGGGTAGACTTCCAGTACCATAGGAGACGGTACTATATGTACCTAAGGACCCGCGAAGTGTGTGTATACCTGAAATGGGACACATAGCCCGTATGCGGCAAGGGTGATAACCGGGATACGAAGGTGTCGTCCTTCTACTAGTAGAAAAGGTCACTAATTATCCGTAGTACGACTGATCATCGTATGCGGTAGCTCCAAGTGAATGTCCTATTCTTCCAATTAGAATTGTGATGCAATACCGTAACCCAAGCTTAGGTGCTGGGTTTACCATTAAGGTATTCGCATGATAATAAATCCACTAAAGAATTATTTTCGAAAGAAGGTGTGTATCACCGAGGAAAACTATTTTGATTAAAACATAATTATCATATATGGTATTACACCTGAGTTTATCTTACAGTCATTTCATACTGTACATTATTATGTTGGGCATTATAGCTCACACTTGTTTTCTTAAATTGACACAACACAACAGTGAATCAAGATGCCTATCATGAAACTCACGGCCTGGTAACGGGTAGGAAACGGCCAGCTGTTTCGTAGGATGTTTGGTGTTGTACCTTAGGTAGATCGAATAAGCTGGATTAGTTTTCCGTTGTTTTTAGTCCGGCTTATTTACAAGTATGACTTATGTAAGGTAATAAATAAGAAACGGATATTTGGCCGATGGACTAACCTTACTTAAAGGTTATTTCCGTGGTAAGACTTAATCACTTTTGGTTGTAATAATTAATCATTTATGGATTGACATAATCTAGTAATGAATGGTTCGTTTCCAAGACAATAACCTATAAGTGTGTGTGTGATAAGTGTGGGGTCATAAAGGTGTGAGTATTTACATATTGTGGTATGAGATAAGTGTTACACGGGATTCAAGACAGTGTGGCCTCCTAGATCCCTGACCCCGGATTTTGGGGCGCCACAGAAATGGTATCAGAGCCTTAGGTTATCAAATCTTGGAAACGATATAGTATAAAATACGTAGACATAAGAATAATAATAATCAATTAGAGCTCAAGTTGAGTTCACTGTCGGGCTACATGGGTAGTCTTGACAGTTTTACCCTCAAGGGAATTCCGACTCTAAGTTAGTAACACCTTGCCTATTGTGTCAGGTACCAGTGGAGCCTATGGGGGAGGTTGACCCTGTTGATGATGTTATGGCCCCTAAGCGTGACCCTACTCCCGAGCCGGAGGATCCACCTATTTATGACTCAGATGATGACCCTAATGAGGATCTCGCGGAGGAGGAGACTGACTTCCCTGCCCCCATAGCTGATGATGTTGAGATGCCCCAGGGCGATGGCGTAGACTGGACAGACATAGAGATGTACCCTCTCCCGACCGTTCACCCTCCTACACCCTACCCAGGGATGCTGAGCGCTTTGCCCTACACTGATGAGGACGGGGATGATGAGATGGATGCACAGACCTACGAGGTTCATGACATATCCTCTAGTGACCAAGACTCACCTCTACCACCCCCAGCGACCATACATGTAGAAGTGCATGACTAGATAGTGGCTCAGCTTAACACTGAGATCACCGCGGCATCTGCCCGTATTGTGGAGTTACGATAGGCGTTGACCGCCGAGAGAGCCTCAGGCTAGGATACCCAGGGGACTTTAGAGCTGCTTCCCCGACCATAGCTCGCAGGGATATTGACGAGATTGAGCTCCGTACCGGAGTACAGATGAGGATGACAGTGATGGGAGGATACATACGAGTAGTTGATGCAGAGCTGATGTTGGCAGGAGTAATGAGGATGGTTCGAGATCTCACACGTAGTGACAGTGACTGAGAGGCGAGCGACTACTTATGGACCTTGTGAAGGGCTGGGTGACTTGTCACCAATGTTTTTAGGATAGCTGGTAGTAGATAGCATTCCTAGCCCTTCAGGGTACCCGGTGTATGTATTTGTCTTTCAATATTGAGGACCAAGTAGTTGGTATATTATATTCAGGATCATGTATAAACTCGGATGGTTGTTTAGTCCCCAAGATATAATCTGGGAGACCTTATGGTATATATCTAACAGTTATTAAGAAATTAATGTCCATATTTACTGCACTTTATAAAGACATGCTAGATAATAAATGACATGCTTACCTACGAATAAATAAATCCAAATGTAAAATTTTTGCAACTGTATTGAAATATTTTCATTATCAGAACAATGTTACCCCGTAGAAGAGGAACCAGGGCACGGCCCGCAGAACCTGTTAACCAACAATGAAATGGACATGACTATATAGTGAATGAGGAAAGTGAAGAAGACCTAGACTATAATGAGTATGATGAGGAAGAGTATGTAGAGGAAATGGCTGTGGATACCCATCAGGGAGGGAACCCCATGAATGAGTTTATGGAACTTGTTAGAAATATGTTGTGAACTTGATGATAAATTAAACAAAACATATTAGTAGATTTAACTTAGTGAATTTTGTAGCACTCGACGGATGTTCAATTATAGTCCCGACGGATAACTTATTATAGTCCTGAAGGATGACAAATTGACATCCACCGGGTGAGTAGCTTATGTAATAATAAGATCTGTAGCATATTTCTGCAAACAACTTTATGTAAATTCTGTAGGAGCATATGAGTCATGTTGACTACTAATAGATATGCAGAATAGGTTGATTAATTGTAAATATGAGATATCTTATAATTTTGCATAAGTGAAATGTAGTCAAGTGATAAATAGCTACCCGAAGGATGATCAACATAGCTACCCGACGGATGATCAACAAAGCTACCCGACAGATAACAAGCATGTACCCGACGGATGATCAATTCAAATATCTGTTGACAGTGACAACACAGTCACATGCGTTGGGTATTTGCAAAAGGAATGTGGCAGCCTGTTTAGCAGGAAATTGAGAACAAAGAAGCATTACCATTTTCATTCAAATTATGAAGATTTTTAAAGATGCTGGAATAGAGTAGTGAAGCAGCATGGAGTTAGACTAGATATATTTTGTTTTATTATGTTGTCTCATTACCATGTAAACTTGGTGATATATAAACCAAGTGTAGCTAGTAGAACAAAAAAAACTAAACAAACACATTTTAGTAGAGAAATAAATAAAGCTGTACTTGTCAAGAATTTCTCTGTAGTTTGTTTGTTCAACTTTTAAAGCAGCTGTGAGCCAATTTGAGCTTCACAGAGTTCTCAAATTGATATATATATATATATATATATCTCTGGTGGATACATTCAAATCCACCGGAAAGTTTTAAAGACTTGTGTTTTTATTACTTTGTGTTTGATTTATTTAACCCTTTCATTCCACAGTTTGAAAATCAGGACACTTATATATATATATTAAGTTAGAACATTTTTATAAATCTCAAAAAGTAGTCAGAATTACATTCAACCCCCCTTCTGTAATTCTTATTGTACTGTTAGGGAATAACAATTGGTATCAGAACAAGCTCTTGAAGTACAAAGAGTGTAAAGATCACAACAAACAGCAAGATGAACAAGAAGGATGTTGGAGTTAAAATTCCTTTTCTGGATAAAGATAATTATCACCACTGGAAGGTGAAGATGCACCTACATCTTCTTTCCCAAGATGAGGCCTATGTGGATTGCATAGAAAGAGGTCCTCATGTACCAATGAGAGCTGCAACTAGCAATGAGCCATCTGTTCCAAAACCAAGGCATGAATGGTTAGACCCTGATATTGAGCAAGTCGGGAAAGATAAGAAGGCCATGAACATATTATTCAGTGGAGTTGATGGTGATATGTTTGATAACATAATCAACTGCAAAACAGCCGAAGAGGTTTGGGACACAATCCAGATTATTTGTGATGGTACTGAGCAAGAGAATAAGATGCAGCTGCTAATTCAGCAATATGAGCACTTCCACTGTGAAGATAGTGAATCTCTCACTGATATATTTAGTAGATTTCAAAAGCTACTAAATGATCTGAAGTTGAATGGAAGAGTCTATCAAACAAAAGACTCTAACCTTAAGTTCCTGAGTTCTCTTCCAAAGGAGTGGAAACCAATGACAGTGTCATTGAGAAATTCTCAGGATTACAAGGAGTTTACCTTGGAGAGACTATATGGCATCTTGAAGAGATATGAGCTTAAAATAGAGCAAGATGAGAGGATGGAGAAAGGAAGGAAGAAAGGAGGGTCCATAGCACTGGTTGCTGAGTTAGAGAAAGAGAAAGAGATGAAGGTAGAAGTTGTTGAGTCTATTTCAAAGGTCTGTAAAAGCAAGGGTAAAGGGCTGGTGGCTGAGAATGAAGATCAGTTGAGCCAAAATGACATGGATGATATTGATGAGCATTTAGCATTCCTTTTTAGAATATTTGCCAAGCTCAAGTTCAAAAAGAACTTTGGAGCAGCCAAGCCAAGTAGAAATATGGTGGATAAATCCAAATTAAAATGTTTCAAATGTGGCTTGGCAGGGCATTTTGCCAGTGAGTGTAGAAATTCAGATTCCAGCAAAAAGAAGTTTGAGCCTGTTGATTATAAACAGAAATAAGCAAAAGGAAAGGGCTTTCATTACACAAGAAAATGACTGGGCAGCTAATGGAGTGGATGAAGATGAGGAAGTAAGCTATGTCAATCTAGCCCTGATGGCCAAGTCTGATGAAACAGAAACAAGTTCTTCAAGTAATCAGGTAATCACCACTAACCTAGCATATTTATCTAAAGTTGAGTGTAATGATGCAATCAATGACATGTCAACTGAATTATACCATTTACGTGTTACACTTAAGTCCCTCACTAAGGAAAATGCTAAAATTAAAGAAAACAATTTGCTTTTAAGCGAGAGGAATAATGTGCTAGAGTCTCAGTTTATTGAATTTGAAAAATTGAGAATTGAGTGTAAGATTGCTAAGGATGAATTAACTAAGTCCTTGAAGAAAGAAGAGATTTTGAAGAAGCAACTTGAACGAGAGCAATAGGTGAGTAAAGCATGGAAATCATCCAGAGATGTTCATGCTCAAATCACTAAAGTTCAAGGTATTGAGTCCTTTTGTGATGCAGCCTGGAAGAAGAGTAAGGAGAAGCTGGAATCCAATTTGGTTGAAGGATTGCTAACAGATGTGGACTCGACGGATGATGAAAATCATCCGTCGGATAATCAAAAGGATTATCCATCGAGTGAGAAAGAGCCACATCCGTCGGCTGTGAGCAAACTTGTGAGCAAGCTAAGCTTGCCAAGTTGAATGAGAAATATGGATCAGTTTCCAAAAACTTTGTCCCAGGAGAATCAAGTCAAGTGAAGAAGGAGAAGAAAGTTAATGTTGGTCATTTGTCCATCAAGCAATTAAATGACAGATTAGAAAAGATTAAGGTTAAAACAGAAGCTAAAACAGAAACTAAAAAGAAAAATAATAGAAATGGGAAAGTAGGAATTAACAAGCATAACAACTACACACCTGATAAATATGCACCAAGAAAAATCTGTGTTAAGTGTGGTAGTGTTAATCACTTGTCTGTTAATTGCAAACTTGCCATGCCTACTCCTATGCTGCACCTCCCTCTTTTTCCAACATGACTGCTATGCCGACCATGCCTATGAATGCTATGTCTGCTCAGAATATGAATGCACAATTTGCTAATATGCCATTTGCACCTAATCCTTATTATGCTGCATTTAATATGCCTCAAATGCCATTTAGCATGCCTTACTGGAATAACATGTTTGCAAACAACATGCCTTTTCCTATTAATCAAAATGTGCATGATAATTCTGTTTTAATGACTGGTTTCAAAGGTCCAACTCAGTTGACTAAGGATGAATCAAATGAGGTCAAACCTAAGAAACAAAAGAAGAAAGCTAACAAGGCAGGACCCAAGGAAACTTGGGTACCAAAATCAACTTGATTTGATTTTGATGTGTGCAGGGAAACAGAAAGAATCTTTGGTATCTGGATAGTGGTTGCTCAAGGCACATGACTTGAGATTGTACCTTGCTCACTGAGTTCAAAGAAAGAGCTGGCCCAAGTATTACTTTTGGAGATAACAGCAAGGGTTATACTGTGGGATATGGCTTGATTTCAAAAGACAATGTAATCTTTGAAGAGGTTGCCCTAGTGGATGGTCTCAATCATAATTTGTTGAGTATCAGCCAGCTTTGTGATAAGGGCAACTCAGTAACCTTCAATTCAGAAGCCTGTATTGTGACAAATAAAAGGATCAACAAAGTGGTTCTCACTGGAGTGAGAAAAGGGAATGTGTACTTAGATGACTTCAACTCATCAAATGCAGAATCAGTCACTTGTCTTCTCAGTAAGGCAAGTCAAGATGAAAGCTGGCTATGGCACAAGAAGCTGTCCCATCTAAACTTCAAGACCATGAATGAGCTTGTCAAGAAAGAACTGGTTAGAGGTATCCCTCAAGTGGATTTTACAAATGATGGATTGTGTGATGCTTGCCAAAAGGGAAAGCAAATCAAAGCATCATTTAGAAAGAAGCTTGATTCAATAATTGAAGAACCTTTACAATTGTTACACATGGATTTGTTTGGACCAGTTAATGTATTGTCTATCTCAAGGAAAAGATATTGCCTAGTTATTGTAGATGATTTTTTAAAGTTCTCTTTGACATATTTTATTAAGTCTAAAGATGAAGCTAGTGAATTCATCATCAATTACATAAGGCAAGTCAACAATCATCCTGATTTCAAAGTAAGAAGAATTAGGAGTGACAATGGAACTGAGTTTAAGAATTCTGTGATGAGGTCATTTTGTGAAGAGAATGGGATTATGCATGAGATTTCTGCAGCAAGAACTCCATAATAAAATGGAGTAGTGGAAAGGAAGAACAGATCTCTTATTGAAGCTGCTAGGACAATACTTGAAGAGTCAAAGTTACCAACATATTTTTGGGCTAAAGCTGTGAACACTGCCTGCTATACTCAGAATATCTCTTTGGTTAATCAAGCTAAGTGCATGAAACCCTATCAATTGTTCAAGAATAAGAAGCCAACTATAAATTTTCTTCATGTCTTTGGCTGCAAATGTTACATCTTAAGGAATCAAACTGATCGTAATGGGAAGTTTGATGCTAAAGCAGATGAAAGAATTTTTGTTGGATATGCTATTCGTAAAGTATATAGAGTCTACAATCTAAGAACCAACATTGTTATGGAATCAATACATGTTGTGTTTGATGATAAAAAGATTGAAGGACTGCAAGATGGAGATTACATGAGAGCCTCAAGTTTGATAATGTGGAGATGGTCGGTGATGATGAAAGTGATCAAGAAACAATGATTAAGGATAATGCAGAAAAATCTACAACTAATGAAGCACACAATTCAATATCTGTCGAGTTACAAAATGCTTCATCCATCGGGAGACAATCTGCCTTATCCGTCGGGAGGCAACCAGCTTCATCCGTCAGGACTCAAAATGCATCATCCGTCGGAACAATAAGAGAAGCTGAAAGTCAGAATAGATCACCTACAGAAAGTTCCCCTTTCTCAAATCAAAGATTCACAAACTCAGGGGGAGTTTTTTTAATCAAAACTCAGTCACACATCAAGACAATAATGAGGCATTTTCATCTAGAGCTAATCTACCTCAACAAAGAAAATGGACTAAAGATCACCCCTTTGAGCTCATCATTGGTGATGCATCTTCTAGAGCTCAAACAAGGAGAGCAACTCAAGAAGAATGTCTATACAACAGCTTCCTATCTAAGGAAGAACCAAAGAAGGTAGAAGAAGCTTTGTTGAATCCTGATTGGATTTTAGCTATGCAGGAAGAGCTAAACTAATTTGAAAGGAACAAGGTATGGAAGCTGGTACCCAAACCTAAAGGAAAGAATCCAATTGATACCAAGTGGATATTCAGAAACAAGATGGATGAAAATGGCATAGTAGTCAGGAACAAAGCTAGATTGGTTGCTAAGGGCTATTGTCAATAAGAAGGAATAGATTTTGATGAAACTTTTGCTCCTGTTGCAAGACTTGAAGCCATCAGAATTTTCTTAACCTATGCAGCTCATGCCAATTTCAAAGTCTATCAAATGGATGTCAAAAATGCCTTTCTGAATGAAGATTTGAAGGAGGAAGTCTATGTTAGTCAGCCTCCTGGTTTTGAAGATCGAAACTTTCCAAATCATGTCTACTATCTTTTGAAAGCACTTTATGGACTGAAGCAAGCACCTAGACCCTAGTATGACACTTTATCAAAATTTCTTTTGGAAAATCACTTCACAAGAGGTACTGTTGATAAAACTTTATTCTTTAGAAATGTTAATGGCTCTAGTATACCTGTTCAAATTTATGTAGATGATATTATATTTGGCTCTGTAGATGAAAAACTTTGCAAAATGTTTACCAAATTGATGCAAAGTAAGTATGAAATGAGCATGATGGGAGAACTAACTTACTTTCTTGGTTTACAAGTTAAGCAAGTTAGTGATGGAGTATTCATTAGTCAAACTAAATACATTCATGATCTTTTAAAGAAGTTTGATCTAATGGATTACATATCTACAAAAACTCCTATGGCCACTGCAACTAAGCTTGAATTAAACACTACTGAAAAGTCTGTGGATATTTCAAGCTATAGGGGCATGATTGGATCACTTCTGTACTTAACAGCTAGATATAATGTTTGCTACTTGTCTTTGTGCTAGATTTCAGGCTGATCCTAGAGAATCTCACTTAATAGCTATTAAGAGAATTTTCAGATATCTCAAGGGAACACCAAAACTTGGCATTTGGTACCTTAGAGATTCTGGTTTTGATCTAACTGGTTATTCAGATGCAGATTATGTAGGTTGTAGAATAGACAGAAAAAGTACAACGGGAACCTGTCAATTTCTAGGGAACAAGCTTGTGTCCTGGTTCAGTAAAAAGCAAAATTCAGTTTCTACTTCTACAGCTGAAGCTGAATATATTGCTGCTGGAAGTTGCTGTGCACATATTTTGTGGATGAAAAACCAACTGTTGGACTATGGTCTACAATTGGACAGAATTCCCATTTTCTGTGACAACACAAGTGCAATTGCCATCACTGAAAATCCAGTACAACATTCAAGAACAAAGCACATAGACATCAAGGACCACTTCATTAGGGAGCATGTGATGAATGGTACTGTTGAACTTCATTTTATTCCAAGTGAAAAACAGCTTACAGATATATTTACCAAGACACTTGATGAATCCACCTTTTCAAGGTTTGTAAGTGAGTTAGGTATGCTTAATTATTCTTAAATTATTTCAGATATTTTTACAAGTTTTAATGCAGCCAGAAAATTAATTGATTTTTCAGCTTTGGATGAAATTTTGGCCAAGTCAAAATTTACATCCCGACGGATGCTCATTATCCATCGATTTTGATCATCCGCTGGTATATTTTTTGTTAATATAATAAATTATTTTTTCTGGAGTATTTTATAACTCGACGGATAATTGATTTATCCTCATCCGTCGAATTGTCTCAATCTTAGCCGTTAAAACTCTGAACATTATCCATCGAGTATACTTACAGTTTGTAAGCACAACACGACGGATAAGTGACAGAATTTTTACAGTTTATTTTTAAACGGCTATTTTGGGCAATTTTAATTAGTCACTTTATTTCACTTTATTATTTTTTTGTCAGTTTATTTCTGAGATAATATAAAAGCCAAATTCATTTTTATTCTAGTCTTTTATCATTCTCAAAAATCAATTGCTCTAACTTCTTTCTTCTTCAAAAGCAAATTCTCTCTCTGCAAATTTCTCAATCTCTAACAATGGCACCAGTAGTCAAAATCATGTCTCAAACTGGATATATCTATGAAAAGAACAACTTCACAGCTCTTGTAAACAAGGAGAATCGACAGTCTGGGGAGTTTCACAAGATGATGGATTTTGTGAAGAGCTGTAAACTCAGTTATGCTATGCTAGAATCACCCACAATCTATTGTGAAGTTGTGGAGGAGATATGGACAACTGCAGTGTACAACTCTACTGACAAGACCATAACTTTCACTCTGAAAGGTAAGCAATTTTGCATTAATAGTGACATTGTCAAAGCGCTTAAGAATTCCAGATAATACTGCTACTGTTCCACACATAGACACTGATATAGTTAACATGCTAAATTCCATGGACTATGCTCTTACTACCTCTAAGTTAAGTGAAATTAGGAGGTTGGGTCTTAGAAAAGAATGGAGCTATCTGTGTGATGTGGTAACTAAAGTTTTCTCTGATAAAATTAGTAATTTTGACTCTATTAACATTTCAATGCTCAACATGCTTTACATGCTAGTCACTGATAAGTACTTCAATTTCAGTGACTTGGTCTTGTTTGAGTTAGGTTTTAAGTTAGGAGAACTCAATAAGAGAGGTAAAAATGTCTATTATGCTAGATTCTTTATGATGCTTGCTAATCATCTTGTTGAGGACATTGTAATTAAGAACCCAACCAACAAGCTGAATTGTTGGGTTCAAGAAAGAAGAATAATTGCAGATCTTAATAGAGCAAACCACTACAAAGAGGTGCCCCTCTTCTATTTTCCAGTCATGGAGGGACCTCTGGTAAGTGAGGTAAGCACCACTGTCTCCACTCTTCCAACCTTACATATTTATTTGTCTTCTAGTGTAGCTATGGCATCTGTGTCAATGACCCAACAGATGCCTACCCAAGCTGCCAAACCAACAATTTCAAAATCCAAATCTAAGAAAGCCCCCTCTGGTTTCTTTCAAAAGAAACCAGTTGCAAAATCTACTAAACAAAGAGAGGGGAGTGTGAAGGTGAATGAGCAAGGTGAGGGACAGGGTGAAAATCAAAGAAACCCTAAGGATAGGGCTGGTGAGATGAGTGTACCCCAGCTTAGCCACACCACAGTTTCCCAACAAACTGTGGTTGTTAATAAGGAAATTAGCTCATTTCTAGTTTCATCCTCCCAAAAGAATGTTACTATTGAAACAAGCTCCCAACCAGGAGCACAACCCAAGAGGGTTAGGGACACTAGTTCACTACAAACTTATGCCAGAAAGAAAAGACCCAAAACCCTTGGGGATGCACAGGGATCACACACAGTGCAAATTGGTGCTAAAGACACAGTCACTGCACCTTTTCAAAGTCAGATTGATATGACTCCAATAAATTTGGAGTCACAACCACAATTGAAGCCCCTGAAACACCAAATTCACCCCCACACTCACTGGATGTTGACATGATCAATATATCACTTCCAAATTCTCCATCTTTAACTCTATTAGAGAAGCCAAAAATCCAAGCAAGTGAGCATCATCTTTTAGATGATTTGTTGGCTCACTTGCCAATTTTTTCTGAGTCTATTGAGACATCTATGCCCAAATTTTCATCAATCTGCATAGAGTCTACAATAATCTCCACTCCAAAATTATTCATTTCTTCTATCCCGGTGGATATCATTCATCCGTCGAGTAGCGATTGTATCCCGACGGATGTGCCTAACAGCAGTCATCCGTCGGCTAGCCAAACTACTATCCCAATGGATATTCCTCATCCGCCGGGAGTCTCTGCACAACTTCAAATTTCTTCAATTATCACAAGTGCATAGGACTTAGTGGTAGTACAATCACTCTTAGGACTGAGGGAAGGGAGTGAACTGAGTGAGAGGTTGGGTTGTTCCCAGGCAAAAGGAGAGAATAAGAGTGAACAAATGCAGTCTATTTTTTTAGGACTGGCAAAAGTGAGTGAGAAGAGTCCTACCTTAGATGGTGAAGGTGAGGGTATGAGGGTGGGGAGCCAAGGGGAGCCCTTGATGCAAAAAGAGAGAGAAATTAAGAGAAATGCAGGTACAGGAGTGATAAGGATGGACATCATTGCTAGTGAGTAAATGAATGCCCATGATGCAAACATAGAGAAACTATCTCAGCATGATCAAGCTGTTATAGGTTCCATCTCTTTGGATGCTGAGGCATTTACTCATCCTGTTCCAGCATATCAACTTTTAGCTGGACAGGGCAATGAAGATGCAGAGAAGATGCCGAACTTGGTGCACACCACCCTATCAATGCAAAGAGCTAAGGATGCCATCACAGTTATGCCACCTAAAGCTGGTGATGATGTTGACTATGGGACTGGTGAGTCTGCTGATTTCTTTTGGAGATGATGGTGATAGTGAGGAGCTCATGAACATAGGGGGAGAAGTAGGCACCAGTTCTAGATCTGGCCTTCCTTCATGGGCATTCTCCAAGGACTGTGATCTTCAATATTTCAAGGTCACTCTCATTCATCAAATCCAGGAAATACATAATGCCATTCAATCTACAACAGATGCAAGTACCAGGCAGTTCTTACAGGCACATCTAAATTCTCTGCAACTGCATCAAATCCAAGGATTCCAAAACAACCAGGATATCACTTTTATCAAGACAGAAATTGATCAAGTGAAGAAGGATATTTCTGATAGATTAGATGCTAAACTTCTAGAAGCCACAATGATTGATATTAAAAGACAGCTGAGGAAGTATTCTGATCTTGCCACTAAAATGAATTCCTTGGACAAAAGGATGACTGACATTGAAGCTTCTCTCACATCTATACATCTATATCAAGCTCAACAAACTCAATTGATGCAAAAGCTGGTGGCTGCACAATCTTCTTCCTCCAATCTACTTGATGATAACAAAAGGGGGAGAAATCATTATCTCAAGTCACTCAAGTAGAGCCATCCAGTGAGGGGGAGAAAGTGGTATATGTACAAATCAACCAAGTAATTGTTCCAGAAATTACTCTACCAAAGCCACCAGTATTGGACATCATTGATCTGATCCAAATAGCAGCTGCTAAGCTTGAGTCAAAGTCATTTCCTAAAAATCTTGATGTTGTAGCTGTGGAGAAGGAACTGGATGAAAAATGGAGAAAGATGGATGCAAAAATTCAACAAAAGTTTGGGCCAATTCAGAAATCAGATAAAGTCTTCAAACATCACTCTCAAGTCAAGCAAATTTCTGTGAATGACAATAACATGAATTATCTAGAAAAAGGCCAAACATCTTGCATCAAATCTCCAGAAGCAAATCTCATCATGAGGCCCAAAAGGAACTACTCAAGGTTTTCAGCCAAAAATCCTATGGATATTTTGTATGAGACACCTAGGCCAAATGAGAAAAAACTGTTGGCTAGGTCAATTACATTTTACAAAGATCCAGCTGATTCAGCTCTTAAAAGAAGATTAGCCAAAATTTACAGAAATGGTAAGGAAATTTGTGTGGTGGCTGGACACCCCATGTTTGTGGAAGCTAAGAAGGAAGAGAAGGAAAAAATCAGGCAAGAAAAGAAGCAAGCTGCTCTGGATGCTAAGAAACTAAAACAAAAGAAGGAGCAAGCTGCTATCTTGGCCAAGCTTCAAGCTGTAAAAACCATAACAGAAATTTCTTCACAACCAACTGTAATAGCTGAACCTCTGGGTCAGAAAATGCAAGTTGAACCACAACAGAAAAGAAGATTCAGATACAAGCTTCACTCCAAGAGAAAATTGGACTTAAGTGATGAGGAAATGGAGGACTATATTCCTAAAAAGTCCACAACTTCAACTCAGACATCAAAACCCTCAGTGGTATTTGAAGAATTCAAGGTGGTGGATCCAACTAGGAGTATTCATGGTGAGCCCATAATTCCAAAGGATGAGCCAGTGGACTGGGATATTTTGCCAATTCCTGAGCTGAATTTTCCTATCTTCAAGCCAAAGAAGACAAAGATTATAGCAAGCAAGAAAGTGAAACCTGTAACTCTTAGATCCAAGACCCTAGTCAAACCTCAATCTACAGTCAACAAGAAAGATATGTTATATATCAGTGACATCAAGGAGTTCTCTTACATAAACCTCTACTTAGATGAATTGGAAGAAATGAGAGGAATTGATGCTCATAGACATCTCCCCGAAAGGCTGGTATTCAAATACAAGGGAGGAAAAGAGATCATATGGCCACTTCATAGGATTCTTCTAGAAAGCTAATCTGTTTTGATAAAGATCTACTCATCTTTCAAAAAGAACTTTGGGTACAATGTAACTGCTAGAAGATTAGTTCTAAAGAAGATTGAGGAGCTGAGGAGTAATAAAGCCAAAGATGCACTTCCTAAAACTCTATCAATTCCATTCACAGGAAAGAGAGTGCATTTGAGGCCTTATTGGTTGATGGAATTTAGGGATGAAAAGGGTGTTAGAAGATTCTTCAGATTGGAGGACTAGTTGAGTATCTCTAGCAATGAGACTCTACTGGAAATGCAAGAAATGCTAGATCTCTCAGAAGCTGATGAACTTGAATTTCACAGACAACTCCAAAATCAGATAGAAGAGAACAATAGGAGGCTTGGGAAGAAATCCAGACAATCAAGGAAATAGACTTATCTGCTCAGACTAGAGGAGCATCTTGATAATGATTGTGAGCCATTCTTTGTATACTTTGCATTGTTCAATTTTCAGTAAATTTAGTAGCACTTATCAGTTTTATCTACAACTTTTCAATATGTATATTTTAGATGTTTTGTTATCATCAAGTTTCTCTTAATTTATGGCTACAATTCTAGCAGACATAAATTGGGGGAGATTTTTAGGAATATGTTGTGAACTTGATGATAAATTAAACAAAACACATTAGTAGATTTAACTTAGTGATTTTTGTAGCACTCGGTGGATGTTCAATTATAGTCCCGACGAATAACTTATTATAGTCCCGACGGATGACAAATTGACATCCACCGGGTGAGTAGCTTATGTAATAATAAGATCTGTAGCACATTTCTGCAAATAACTTTATGTAAATTCTGTAGGAGCATATGAGTCATGTTGACTACTAATAGATATGCAGAATAGGTTGATTAATTATAAATATGAGATATCTTGTAATTCTGCATAAGTGAAATGGAGTCAAGTGATAAATAGCTACCCGACGGATGATCAACATAGCTACCTGACGGATGATCAACAAAGCTACCCGACGGATAACAAGCATGTACCCGACGGATGATCAAGTCAAATATCTGTTGATAGTGACAACACAGTCACATGCGTTGGGTGTTTGCAAAAGGAATGTGGTAGCTTGTTTAGCTGGAATTTGAGAACAAAGAAGCATTACCATTTCCATGCAAATTATGAAGATTTTCAAAGATGCTGGAATAGAGTAGTGAAGCAGCATGGAGTTAGACTAGATATGTTTTGTTTTATTATCTTGTCTCATTACCATGTAAACTTAGTGATATATAAACCAAGTGTAGCTAGTAGAACAAAAAAAACTGAGCAAACACATTTTAGAAGAGAAATAGATAAAGCTGTACTTGTCAAGAATTTCTCCGTAGTTTGTTTGTTCAACTTGTAAAGCAGCCGTGAGCCAATTTGAGCTTCACAGAGTTCTTAAATTGATATATATATATATATATATCTGGTGGATACATTCAAATCCACCAGAAAGTTTTAAAGACTTGTGTTTTTATTACTTTGTGTTTGATTTATTTAATCCTTTCATTCCGCACTTTGCAAATCAAAACACTTATATATATATATATATTAAGTTAGAACACTTTTATAAATTTAAAAAAGTAGCCATAATTACATTCAACCCCCCTTCTGTAATTCTTGTTGTACTGTTAGGGAATAACATAACTTTTAAGAGCAAATCTGAACCAACAACCCATTCCACCAAAGCCGCATATTGCCCAACAGACTGTGGCCACTGCCTTCCGGGCATTCAAATCCCTCAAACCCCCAAAGTTTCTAGGATCTGCCAACCCCGTTGAGGCACGGGCCTCGCTCAAGGAAATAGAAAATTCCTTCTAAATACTAGGCGTGGTAGAACGACATAAGACCATTTTCGCCTTTTACATGCTGAAAGGGGAGGCTAACTACTGGTGGGAGTCCAAACGAAACCTCGAGACTGATGTTGTGACTCCATGGGATAGATTTACCCGATTGTTCTTAGACAAGTATTTCCCTAGGTTTATGAAAACTCAGATGGAGATTAAGTTTCTAGAGCTAAAATAAGATAAGATGACTGTGGCGGAGTATGAGGCCAAGTTTACTGAGTTATCACGGTTTGTACCTGAGTTTGTGAATACTGAGGAAAAGAAAGCGCGGAGATTTCAGCTTGGTCTGAAACAGTGGATTCAGAACCGAGTAGCAGTACTAGAACTGACAGATTATGCCACCTTAGTGTAGAAAGCCTCGATCGTTGAATCAGGCAGTGAACAAAGTTTGATGGAAATGGAAAATAGGAAAAGGAAGATAGGAAGTCAAGGCGGAGGAGGAGGAACCGGGAATAGGAGCCTTCCGAGCAGGTTTGTCAGGGGAGTGGTGTCCCAACCTGCGAGAGGCCCCGAATTTAGAAAGGCCCCAAGTGAGAGTGTTGGCCAGGACGGCGGACAATCTAGGGCAACATTTCATAGCCAACTCGTGTCCCAATACCGGAATGTCAAACGTGCGAAAAAAGTCAACTTGGAGTGTGCAACCAGGCGAGAGCCCCTCTGAAATGCTATAGGTGTGACCAAACCGGACACCTTGCCCCCAACTACCCCCGACTCAACGTGACGTATTTCCAGTGCGGGAAGGTAGGGCACATGAGGAAGGATTTCCCGATATTAAGGCCTCCAGCCTCGGGGATGAGCAGAGCTGCATCCAACTAGCCCCCAGCTGCTAGGACTTTCAACATGACCGTTCAGGACGCTGTTCGGAACACTGACATGATAGCAGGTACCCTTCTGTTAAATTTCAAACATGCAAATCTCCTACTTGATTCTGGAGCGACCAAGTCTTTTATATCTCAAAATTTTGCTAAGAAGTTAAAACTTAACGTCATACCCTTACGTGAGGTATTACAAGTGGAAATAGCAAATAGAGAAATAATTCCTATAAATCAAGTACACCCTTAATCCCATTTGCGTTAGGAGAATTCGATATAATCTTAGGAATGGATTGGTTATCCAGTAATGGAGCACATATAGATTATGAGCGAAAGAGAGTAAAGATAAGAGTGTAAAAAGAAAATAGTGTTCAAAGGTCAGTGACAGACCCAGAAATTTCTGACCATGCTTCAGGCGAATAGATTGTTAAAGAAAGGTAACGAGGCCTACTTGGCTTATGTGCTGGATACTAAGAATGAATTTCCCAACATACAGGACATACCCGTAGTGAATGAATTCGAGGATGTGTTTCCAGGGAACTTACCAGGATTGCCACCCGACAGAGAAATAGAATTTGCTATAGAACTAGCACCAGGGACGACACCAGTGTCCAAGGCCCCTTATAGGCGAGCCCCAGTTGAGATGAAGGAACTAGCTTCTCAACTGCAAGAGTTATTAGATAACGAGATGATAAGACCCAGTGTGTCGCCGTGGGGAGCGCCATTATTGTTTGTAAAGAAAAAGGATGGCAGTATGAGATTACGCATAGACTACTGGGAGTTGAATAAGCTGACTATCAAGAATAGGTACCCTCTCCCTAGGATTGATGACCTATTCGACCAGCTCAAGGGTGCTGTACACTTTTCTAAAATAGATTTGAGAACAAGATATCACCAGTTGAAAATCAAACTTGAGGACATACCAAAGACTACTTTTTGCACTAGGTATGAACACAATGAGTTCTTAGTCATGTCGTTTGGGCTAACCAATGCACCCACAACCTTTATGGATTTGATGAACAAAGTGTTCAAAAAGTACCTAGATATATGTGTGATAGTTTTTTTAGATGATATTATAATCTACTCAAAGATAGAGCAAGAACATGCAGAACATTTGAGGTTAGTCTTAGAAATCTTGAGGAATGAAAAGTTATATGCCAAGTTCTCGAAATGCGAGTTTTGGTTAAAGAAAGTTCAGTTCTTAGGACATGTGGTGAGTAGCAAAGGAGTTTTAGTTGACCCCGCCAAGATAGAGGCGGTATCCAATTGGGAAAGATCGACTACCCCAACCGAGGTTAGGAGTTTTGTGGGTTTAGCCGGATATTATCGGAGATTCGTGCAAGACTTTGCCAAGATAGCCGGCCTATTACTAGACTTACCTGCCAAACGAAAAAGTTTGTGTGGACAGAGAAATGTGAGGAAAGCTTTCAGGAACTAAAAAGGAGGCTGATGTCAGCACCGTGCTCGCTCTTCCCGATGGAAAGGTAGAGTTTGTGATATACAACGACGCCTCGCACAAGGGACTAGGATGTGTGCTTATGCAGCACGGAAAGGTTATTACATTTGCCTTTCGGCAGTTGAAGGAATATGAGATCAGATACCCAACACAGGATCTAGAATTAGCAGCCATAATGTTTGCCCTGAAAATTTGGAGGCACTACCTGTACGGTGAGAAATATGAGATTTACACAGACCATAAGAGCCTCAAATATATTTTAACTCAGAAAGAACTGAACATGAGACAGAGGAGGTGGTTAGAATTGATTAAGGACTACGATTGTGAAATTTTGTATCACCCGGGTAAAGCCAATGTGGTGGCTGACGCCCTCAGTAGAAAAGAGAGACTCAAAATGATAATGACATCTGAGGAGCTAGTTAAGGAATTTGAAAAGATGGAAATTGATGTGAGAATAACCAGTAAAGGATCAGAAGGATTATTTGAGATTAAGCTAGTGCCGGAACTGACTGAAAAGATACGAGTGTGTCGGGAAAAGAAGATGAATGAAAAAAGAGAAACATTGACCGGTGAGGAAGTCAGATGCGAGAAAGATGAGAAAGGGATCATGAGGTATGCATTTCGGATTTGGATTCCAAATGTGCAAGAATTAAAGGATGAGCTGCTGCACGAGGGGCACAACTCCAGATATTCGATCCATCTAGGAAGTACGAAAATATACCGTGACCTTAAGGAATATTATTGGTGGCCTAACATGAAAAGAGATGTAGCAGAGTGGGTCAGCAAATGCTTGATATGCCAGAGAGTGAAGGCTGAACATCAGCGACCGAGTGGACTATTACGGCCCCTGGAGATTCCGGACTGGAAATGGGAGCATATAGCCATGGATTTTATGACCTGCTTACCAAGAACGAAAACCAATCACGATGCCATATGGGTTATCAAGATAGACTAACCAAGTCCGCGGCACTTCTTGCCTATCAACGAAAGGTACCCCGTAGACAAGCTAGTGGAGATTTATTTGAAGGAAATAGTGGTAAGACACAGTGTTCCTGTTGGTATAGTGTCAGATAGAGACCCAAGGTTTAATTCCCGATTTTGGAGAAGCTTCCAGGAGTGTGTAGGCACCAGACTAAATATGAGTACCGCTTACCACCCCCAAACAGATAGGCAAAGTGAAAGGACTATTCAGACCCTAGAAGATATGCTACGAGTATGTGCCATCGACTTTAAAGGGAATTGGAATGACCACTTACCCCTGATCAAATTTGCCTAAAACAATAGCTATCACGCTAGCATATGAATGCCTCCGTATGAAGCTCTTTACGGAAGAAGATGCCGCTCTCCCCTATGTTGGGATGAGGTTGGAGAACACAAGATAATAGGACCCGAGTTAGTCGAACAAACCATAGAGTCATTAGGAAGTGACTGGTAACAGCTCAGGACAGATAAAAGAAGTACGCCGACCAGACCAGGAAAGATAGAGAATATGAAATAGGAGATTCAGTGTTGTTGAAGGTATCTCCATGGAAAGGAGTGATGAGATTTGGAAAGAAAGGGAAGCTGAGTCCCAGATTCATAGGACCCTTTGAGATTTTAAGGAGAATATGACCTCTAGCTTACGAGCTCGCCTTGCCTCCTAATCTACAACAAGTGCCCAACATGTTCCACGTGTCAATGCTAAGGAAATACCATGCCGATATGCGACACGTAATAGAGTATGAGCAGGTAGATTTACAACCAGACCTGACCTACGTTGAGCAACCAGTAAGGGTGATGGACCAGAAAGAACAAGTGGTGAGGAACAAGACTGTGAAGCTGGTTAGAATCTTGTGGAGAAATCAAAATGTTGAAGAGTCAACTTGGGAACTAGAAGACGTAATGAAGAATAAATAACCCCGCCTGTTTTCTAATTAATACCGGGATGAAATCCTTTTTATAGGGGAAGACTGTAATAACTCGGTTTTCGGTTAATTCGATTCGGTTCGGTTTCTGACCGAACCGCCCGAATACGCAGCCCTACTTAAAACACATATGTTGGCCTTATATTAGGACTTTTTGTGTACAAATAAAGGTAAAAAAATAAGTATACAAATTATTTTGCTCTTTTAATTTTAAATAGATACTCAAACCACTTAAGGAGAGTTTAAAAAATTAAGTATTAAATATAATAGTTTTTTAATAAAATTACAAACTATTATTTACATTTAAATAAAACTTGAATAATAATTGATAATTTACATTAAAATTTCAAAAAAAAACAGGTTTATTGAAAAATTGTAGAAAATGTTCAAAACACATAAAATGGAAAAAAGCAAAAAATGTCAACCGTGTAAAATGCTTTTAATCCAAGGGTTAGAAAGAAAAATGGTACGTAGAATATATACACACACGTAGATAGGACATATTTGCGTAGACGTAGAAAACGGGAGACAAAACTGTTCAAGAGAATCGATGATGATGATGATGAAGCTGAGTTTGATTAGTAGTGGTGGAAGAGGCTCTTTCTCCGTTAATACCATGAAACCCTGTTTTTATAATTGTAATTATTATTATAGTAATTTTAATAATAGTTACTGCTCAGTGTTTCATAAATCATCAAGTAGAAATATTCACTCCATTTCTTGCTGCTTGGAATCATTCCCTAACATCTCTAACTCATTAGGTTTGTCCCTTGTCTTCATTTTCACTTTTCTTGCTTTTTTTTTAATTGTGATTTCATATACCAATTGGATTTTTCTGTTTTATGTCAAGTTTATATCTTTCTTATGGATGGATTCATTGTGATTTTGATTTAAAGTTTTTATTTTTATGGTTACTTAAGTTAACATGACTATGGATCTCTGTTTGATGTAAAAGCTATAATCTTTTCATTACTGAAGTTGACATCACTATGAATATATTTGTTTGATGTAAAAGCTTTAATCTTTGAACTATTGGAAGAAACAAGAATGCTCCAAAATTTTAATACACTTATAAAACATGCTTAATCTAGTTTAATACTATTTGTTTGATGTAAAGATTACATCTTTCTACTCGAAAAAGAAAAAGAAAAAGAAAAAGAAATCTGGAAAGTTTATGTAACTTCGATTTTTGAATTCATCTTATGTCCTCAATTGTGAATCTCCTAATTAAATTTATATCTTTTGCTTTTTAGAACTTGGATTGCTATCAATTTTTTGTTCTTTTGTTTTTTCTGACAGCATATCCAATGATCGAGCGCTACAAATTGGAGGAAGAAGAAGCAAAAACTGGATCTTATACGCGTGGGAAGGATATGGCGACACCTTGCATTATAGAAGGGGATATAATTAATTTGTCAGACCTTCTCTTTACTAAAAATAGGGATTACCTCATAAAAAATAACAATGAGCGGGTATGTATCTTCTAAACATTCCATAAGTAGCAGTTTATTACTTTATATTATAACCAGTGGCATGTCATAGTTAACCTCTCCACTTTTCTTATCTGGCTTGTAAGAGCAAGTCCAATGCAAGATGCAAAATAGCTATAGCTATTGCTATAATTTGGCACCAATGTCTTTTGATGCTAAAATAAAACTTCAACTCCAATGCTAGATGCATTTTGAAACCAAATATTTCCTAATTCACCTAAATTTTGTCAATTTCCCCTAAGTTTCATTTAAAGAACAACAACATTGACCTCATTTGTAGTAGTTTGATGATGTGGCTAGATGCATAAATGCATCCTTGGTTTCAAATTTAGAACCAAAGATGCATATATGCATATTTGCATCCAAGTATAGAACCCATTTGGAGTTGAAATTTTTGAAATTTGGTTTCAAATTATAGAAATGGCACCACTTATAGCATTGCATTGGACTTGCTCTAAGAGCCCCAGTTTGCTAGAACCTACATACATGGGATCAAGTGTATACTGTATTTATATATAACAACATATTTCACAAGCAAAGTGATGCTATTAAATAAAAGGCAATATCCAATATGAAGTGACTCTTTTTTTTAACTCATATATGAGATGATTAATTTTTCATCAACGAGCCCCTTATTAATATGGAACTTATTATTTCACTGCATCTAGGAAGACCACAAAATAATTTGTTTTAGTAAAGGGTTATAATGAAGCTTTACATATACGTTAATACATGTCAAAGTGAAAAAAAAAGAACCGAAAGTTTCAACTAGTATCTTTACCAACTTTAGACTGCATTTGGTTTTCTTATGTTGAAGTAGTTAGCTTAGAATCTTCTTTTGTTATATCTTTGAGATTGTTTTCGGCGTTTTTCTTCAAATTTTGATTTTTGAAAAGGAAGAAAAGTGGCTAAGAACATTTTTTGTAGGTGAAGGCTGAGCAGTTGGCTGGGAAGGTTATCATAATTTATTTTACGCCCCTATCTGAAACCTTGAATTTATGCACAAGATCGTTAATGGACATATACAATGATAACAGTAGTCTTGAAATCGTTTTTGTTGTTGCTACTGATGTTCCAAATGGTGAGTTGAACCATTGCTCCCTTGACAGAGACTCACAGAAACAATTTGAAAATATTTTTTCTGGCATGCCATGGACTGCAATCCCATTTTCTGATATAACATCTAGGAAGCGTCTGCAAAGAAGCTTTTCTGCTGAAGTACATTTGTATACACCTGCCATGTTTATTGTTGAGTCAACTGGCAGGGTTTCTAAACTATCTTGGGAAGCTATTGATGTTTATGGAACCTCAGGCCTTCCTTTTAGTGATGAAAGGGTAAAATATCTAAAGGCAGAAGATGAGATAATAGCTAAGCATCCCTCTGTGGATGCACTCCTGGCCTCTCCGCAATGTGATTATGTCCTCTCAAATAATGGAGTGAAGGTATGATTCGTATGTAGTATATTGATTATAATATTCATCTGATTGTTTAGTCTTATATTGTGCCTTTGATCTTCACTATCATATTTATCTCCTTTCTCGTTTTTTTTTCTGGACTTGCATGATAATGTGGATATTCATATTTTAACTCCATTCTTTGCTACTTACCTCGTACCAGGTTCCTATCCATACTCTTGAAAATAAAGTGGTAGGTCTATATTTTTATGAAGAGGGTTATACAGGTGATGAGTCCACCGAACTACTTAAGACGGCTTATGAAAAGCTTGCAGTCGAGCAAAACTTTGAGATCGTGTTCATTTACATTGGAGACACAGTTCAAACCAGCATGATAACAAGTGAAGAATCATTCGTGGAAAGGTTTAGGACTATGCCTTGGTTGGCGCTCCCATTTAAAGACCAGGTCGTCAAGAGATTGAAGCGGATTCTTGAGTACCCTTCTGTACAATGTTGTGATGAGGAGCGACCACCCGAATTTGTGATTTTTGGGCCTCGCGGGGAATTTATCGAACCATTTGGCATAGACATCTTGGCACGATATGGAACTAAGGCATACCCATTCACTTGCAAGGTAGCTGCAGAGTTAGAGACGGAAAAAGTGAAGGACCTGAAGCTGGAGATGCTATGGGATCCGAACACCGTCTTCAAGGGGAAAGATGGGACCCAGGTGAGTTATTTTTGATGATTCTGTGCATATTTTGGTCTCTCCCTTACTTTTCTTCTGGTAATTTGGACAAGTGTTCTTGACAAACCTCATACTAGAAGCTGGATGTATGTGGATATTGCATATATTAGCACTTCAATAAAACCAAGCAGTTCTTAGTATTGCGTCAAATGAATTACTTACTTTTCTGTGCTGGTTTGTTGCCTTCTTAATTTGACCTCTCAGGTTCCTTTCGCCCAACTCTCTGGAAAGCGGGTCATTCTTTTTTATGAAAGACTATATGATATTTTCCTGGATGCCGACTGCTGGAGCGTTGAATTCTTAAGGATGTTAAAAGAAAAGTATATTCAGGTGAAGGGTACTGATGAGGAGTTTGAAGTGATTCATGTCGTGGAGAGCATAGACAGTGTATTCCTAGACGAAAAGAAGCATTACACTGAACGTGTACCGAGCAAAACAGGATCTTTTGCTTGTATTCACATAGGAGAATTGCCATGGTCGATGTCAGATGAAAACAAGCTGTTACCTAGTTTTGGTTCCTGTCTTTACTTCGAGGGGTATGTGCAATCATATCGTTCTTCAGTTTTTGCGTTTGATCTAGATGGAAGACTGGTGAGAAGATCATTTTATCCGACATTTGAGGACACGGACTTTCCTTTTTATGCGGGTGATCTAGAAGAGGAGACTCTGAGTCAGTTGAATGAATACCTGGATTGGAAATATTGGAAATACTTTGAGAACAAGGGGAGGATTTATTCATACAAGAATGAACATACCTATGATTACGAGTTCCGGGGACCCTGTGATCAGAAGCCATAAAGGTTCATATCAACAATGATGTCCTATAGTTTTAACGAGACTGATGTATTCTGAAGAAGATCATTTGTATATCCTTTATGATCTACTGTACTCTGAAAGGAAAATAATATGTTTATTCTAATGTATTGCGTTGCAGTGTAGTATTAAGGCAATTTGTATTTCAAACAATATTTTTATACTTGAAATATCATTTCATAATATAACTTCCGTCTCAAATTACTTGTCCACTTGGATTTTGACAGGTGCAAGCACACAATATTTCTGTTGATTTTTTTTTCAAAATTTCTTTTTGTGAATAAAATTTTGAATGTTAATTTTTTATTCACAAAGAAGAAAAATAACGGAGCTATAATGTACCGTCGGTAATTATGAACCACGGGAAGCCAGATTAAGAAAGAAAAGCCAAAATAAATCAAAAAAAGCAACCCGACCCAATTTGTTAAACCAAAAGAAATATGAGTGTTGCTACCTTGTCGTTTTGAATGTAACATAAACCCTAAACCCTCTCCTCGCAGGTTGTCTTGGTGGTGGGATTGTAATGGCATTTTTGAGTAACCTTTTCTTGCCATCTGCCCCATCTCTCAGTGCTGTTATATACCCACATCCCACCAGATCCTACATTCTAAAATCCAAGTTGATTCCTGGGAGAATGTGTTTTGCTCCCTCGAGAAATGCAATGAACCTCATTGGTTACAAGAAAAAAGTCGGAGTTGTTCTTCCCATGTCCGAATGTCCAGCTGAGGAGGTTTTTCTTGATGTTCGTTTGACGAGCTATCGTCAACCAAGGGAGACTCCTACTGTGGTAGATGATCGATTCCTCGTCAAATGCCCAAGACCCGGTTGGATTAGACTTCACGGTGTTTGGATTGTGTATGTTGATAGCAGTGGAAGAATTATAAGTATTCATAGTTATTTCGGTCCTAACACCCCCAAATTTCAGGAGTTAATTAATGAGGAAAAGCTTATTATATCTGACCAGCTGACTGAAGAACAAATTGCTCATATGCACATGTTTTGGTTTGATAACAAAAATTCAAAACTTAAGTACATAGCATCCCAAGGTTTAAAGCATGGTTCATTTTGTGTTGGACAGCCCATGGAAGATTATTTATCAGCTCACTTCTCCATTTTTTGATGGCGGAGAAAAGGACATTAGGAATGTATTTAGGAAGAATGGAATTGTGTTGGGTAAATATTATGATGCTATTTATGTCAGAGACGTACTTAAGGAGGAATATGGTTGTTTCCCATGCCTTTCCTTCAAGAGGGAAGACGGCCACTTGGTGTTAGATGATATCTCGTTTTTATATGCTATCGATCGCCATGCAGTCTCGTACAAGCCGCCAAAGCTAGTCGATCATCCCAACTATACAAATTTACCCACTGGTGAATTTCTTTTCAGAAGCAATGATTTTAAACTAATTTAGTGATATCCTACTTAATATATATATATATATATATATCATTATAATATATAACTACTATATATTACCTATTTTAGCTATTAAAAATTTCAATTACACTGCCTCCTAACTATTAGTCTTTGAACGGATGGACTCAATTGTTGATGGTGGAATCTTTTGGACTTGTGACTTGTGAGTGTTTTTGACAACAAAGTGGTTGTGAAGGTAGCAGCTGTGTCGTGAAGATACATTAAGTATATATAATTCTAACAGTGAGTATATTGTCTTTTGACTCATTGTAATTAGAACTCATTTCTCTTGTGAGAACCGTGTATTGGTTGGTTTCACTATTTATGATAATGCATTTTCGTTATGGATCTTAAATTGTTGAATGTATTATTGCTTTTGATGAAATTTTAAATTATTTTATGTATTACTGCATTTGTTTCGATCCACAACAACAAATGTGATGGAGTTCTTTATGTTATACGCTTCTTGTCGTATTACATGATTTATTTTTTACTTGGAATGGCTGGAAGCTGATATGTTTTTGGCCCCAATTAAGGCAGCTATATACCCCCATGCTCTAGCCAAAATTGCTTAGCTCTTTCCTAAACGCAAGACTCTGTATACTTGTACCTTGACGGTCTGCAGTGCTCTAATATATCGTTTTTACTGCTATCAATTGTTGATCCAGGTGAAGTTTAATGGTTGTCAAGTAATCTTATTTGATTAGGATCATGAATGCTTGTTTTAGGCTGTTAAGATTAGTTTCTGGAATTGTAGAGGTTTGATGTGCTTCAGACAACCCACCACTCTAAAACAGCTACTTTGTTTGTACAACTGTTTTTCCCCTCCTGTGTTTGATGTGCAATCCGTTCACCTCGTGTAGTTATCATTATGAAGAAGCATGCAGACAGCCAAACACACAATTTTATGTCTTCTAGTGCAGCGAAAAGAAAACCACTGTTCAGACTATCAAAAGCCTCGTGTATGTCCAATTTTATTGCACAGCAAGGAGGGAATCTAGCTAGAAGATAATCTCTGCAAAGAGCTTGCGCTGGCATCACACGCTCTGTTACAAATTCCGGGCTTCCCCCGTATCTCTTTGTTTTAGCTATGGAGGCTAAATCTGCATGTCTTGCTAAAGCTACAAGACTTTTAAATTTCATTCACAAATAGGCCATATTAAGCTGACTCACTTGATTTTTTTGACGATGTCTTCTTATTTTGTACAGCAGATATTCCATCTATCTCTGCTATTCTTGAAAGTGTAAACATTTTTTCCAGCATTTCGGGATTATGTCCTAGCCCTTTAAAGAGCTCTTGTTTTTTCAGCAACTCTCCAGAGGAGGTAATTCAATTTGCTTTGGATGCATCAGGTTTTCAAAGAGGTCATCTTCTTATCAAGTACTTGGGTCTTCCGCTGATTTCTGGGGTGTGGTCCTCGTATTCATTTTTGCCAAAGAAAGTCATTAAAAGGTCAATCTATGATGATTTCTTTTCTCCTGGGGTGAAACTGCTTTAAATCGTGCTATGGCAAAGGTGTCATGGTCTACATGTTGTGTTCCAAAAACAGAGGTTGGGTTGTGTTTTCGTGTCCTAAACACATGGAATCAAGCATCCATTTGTATTCAACTCTGGCGGATTCTTCAACCCTCAGCTAACTCTTTATGGCTTGGGTGCATTCAGTTTTTCTCAGAGGTAAAGCATTCTGGACAATAAAAATACCATCAAACTTCGGTTAATTCTTAATTGTCGTCAGTTTGCTTTGTCGAATGTCAACTATAAAGTGGGAGCAAACTCTGATATTTTAATGTGGCATGACCCCTGGCTGGATCACTACCCTTTTTAGAAACTTGATTCAACTATTTTTACTAGTATGGAATCTGCGAATACAGTAGCAGTACATAACTGGGAGATTTGAAGGCTGGAATCTTTGGCATATTTACCAAGTACTTGCTAGGAAGATGCATGCTAGATGGTCATAATGAAAAACAGAGTACACATTATTTTCCATATAATGCTTTACTGTTTTTGTTAGTGTCTTAATTTTGATTTTTTTATGTAATGTCTTTGCCCTGTTAATCCTAGAATTTTGTTTTTTTATTGATTATTTAGTTGTCTAGATTGATAATATTTGTCCAGTTCACTACCAATTCTTTACACCTGATCATTGTCGCATTCTATCTCTAGTTGCAACACACCGTTACCCTATCAGAGGACCCGATCAGACCCTCTAATGGCCCTAAATATGAGCCAAGTTTATACGAGGAACAACTCCCTTTATTGATACTTTATTTTTCCAACCCTTTATAAGTAAGACAATTATTCTATATTTATAGGGAGCCGTAATGAGCTTTTTCCTTTACAATTGGGCCTATCTTGGGCTTTTTATTACCAACCTCTATTCTCATGTTCTATTTTCCTATTTAGAGTCTCTCTTCTTTCTATCTTCTTTCTATGACCCTACATTTGTCTCGCGCGAACATAATTGCAATATATTTAGATTTGCTTTTTAGGCTCCTAATTAAAACCTGCACACAAGAATTAAAATGAAGAAAAGATAAGATAAATTAGAATTTTATTTAATTATTTTTTGTTATATTTTTCTTTTCTATTTTGTTTTGTGCGTTATTGTTTTGTTTGTTTTTTTAGGAAACTGGATGGGGGATGAATAAAAAATGAATGAGCAGCATATACTAATTTGAACAGGAAGAGTCTCTTTATTTCCCTCCCACTTAACCAAAGGAAAGCTACAGTATTTTAGAGGTTTAACTTCTCTCCGTCCTCTCCACCTGTAAGTTTTCTTGTTCACTAAATATTACTGCTTTTAGTATAACCTTGAGTTCTTAGCTTTTAGGTCCTCCATTTCTGTCTAGATTCTTAAATCTTGATCATTCCATTCTTTAAGTTGTTAATTAGTCACAGTGTTCTTGATTTGATTTTCATGGCCGACCTAGGTTCTTCTTCTTCTAAAACAAATCCTTTTCGTAATTCTGATAAACGTCCCCTGGAAGTGGGTGATGAAGAATCAACTATTAACCTAGATAATTTAGAAATCCCTAATCTAAATTCTTGCAAGTCGTTCGACTTCATGAATAAAGAAGAGCTTTTCTCTGGTGTCGAGATAGCGTCTAAGGTTTCTCCGCCAATAAGTCCTCGTACGTTAGCGTATAGGGAGAGAGTTCCTCGTGAGAGTTTGGAATTGGGGCTTCTTGAGTTTCCTCGTGGTTGTAGTCTCGATTACATTAGCCATTTCTCTAATCATAAGTTAAACATGACTAAGTTAGGATCTTGGGTCAATTTAAAAAATGGGTATAGGTTCGGATTCCGGCCACCGACGATCGAATGTGGGTGATGCCAGAGTTCGGAATGCACGGTGTGCCGTTAATCATGTTTGAGTATGGGCTTTGGCTTCTGATGCATCCTTTCCATTTAGCGATGTACGAGGCTATAGGTTGTGGAATTGCACAGTTGTCGCCCAACTCCGTTGCTCAGATGAGTGGCTTTATAGCCTTGTGTAATGAGCGAAATTGAATCCCTTCTCTAAAATTGTTCTTCTCCATATACTGTATTCGATATCACAATGGGCAAGTCTATTTTGATACTCAAAGTAAGCGTCCCAAAATCGTCAGTGTTAAGTCTTCTAATTCGGGTTATCACCCCAAATTGGTGTACATAGATGGGAGAGACTTAGAGTTTGTTAGGCCATGTCGCAAGGTAACACAGTCAACCCTCGAGTACCTGAATAACCTTTATAAATACGATGCTACATACCTCGATGGGTTTCAGGGATCGAGGCCCGTTTACACGCACAATGAATTGAAAGATTTTAAATTTTTACAAGAACATCATCGTAAGGAGTTATTGTTTATAATTTGGAGAAGGATTATTATGTTGCTATTTCTTTCCTCGCTTTTTTATTTTTATTCTCACTAACGCAGTATTCCCTTTGTTAATTTTTTCTATTTCAGTTGCTGGGAAACCCTTGAAAAAGCTGTTGGAGAGTGGAGTTTTGGTTGAGATAGATAAAGCTATGATGATGTTAGTCAAGAAGTCAAAAGCTGGGGCTATCGATATGCCGAGGGTTAAGGAGAATCCTTCTTCTCAGACGCTTTCCATTGAGTTGTTAGACGATCGAGGGAATAAGGTTGTGGGTGGTTCCGAGCATATTGCTTGTGAAAGAGTTGGGAATCCTTCGCGAAAGAGATCCAGGAGTGGAGTTGTAGAAGCTCCGGAGGTTGTTGGTAAGAAAATTTCCGAGGATGTTGCAGGATGTGGTACGAATAAGACTTTGACTATAATTGAGAACCAAGGAATCATGCTCCCAACCGTCAACCCCGAGGCTTGCAAGGAGGTTATTCATGTCGAGATCCGACCCTCTGAGTGATGGACTGCCGGGTCGACTATCCCTCTTCGGCCATTCTGCGTGTTTAATCTTCCACAAGACTCTAGTGCTTATGCTAAGAGATCTCGGAGTGAACTTGTTGATCGATGTTTGGGACGTGCTGGGAGGGTATGTATATTGTTTTTATTATTTTGGTTTTGTTTAGATCTTGTATTTAAGAGCCCACTTTTACTTATTCTCTACTTAAGCCTTTTCATGATTATTTTCTTTACTTTGGCAGTATTTATCTGATGTTATGCACATTCTTGAGGATTACAAGGCTGATGAGGGTAAGATTCCCGCCTCGAAGGTCGACGAGGAACGAGATCTGTTGAAAGAAGAAAAGAAGAGACTGACAACTGAATTAGCTGAAGCCAAAAGTCATATCGTCGAACTTTCCAAAGCAAATTCTAGCTATCGAACTAAGGCATGTTATTTTACTTTCAATGTCGTGTTTTTGTCAATGTCATTATATTTATATATGTTTAATTATAACAATAGAAAATTCTTTATTTTTCTTTCAACGCCGTCTTTTACGTGTACTTTTAAATTATGTATTTTTTTTTTGACATTTGTCTAATGCAGATAAGTGATCTTGAGCTTGCCAACGACCGTCTCAAAAAAGAGTCAGAGGGTATAGGGTCTCGAGTTAAGAGTGTGGAGATCTTATTGGGTGATGAGACGAAGCGACGTGAGGCCTTGGATATCGAGGTTGCCAACCTTCGCGAGAAGTATGAAGCCCTGAAGAAGGAAAACTCTAATTTAAAGTTAGAAGTAGAGAAAGGGGTCGGAGATATTGCGGGGGCCCTGGGCGACGGATATGGCCGCTGTTATAAGAGGATGGAATCTGCTGGACTCAATGTGTCGGGCCATTGCTTCGAAGATTATCTTCGCGACTATGCTGTGGAACACAAGGAGAATGAAGCGACCGTTGATCCTGTCGACCCTTAAAGGCGAGGGATACCTCGTTTGTAATGTAATTCCTGGATTATGGTTTAAATTGTTAAGTACTTTTATGATTACGTTATGGTGAAGTGGTTCCTGTCGTCTTTTTAAGATGATGATTATGTTATTTTCATTGCTTTGGATATTCCTTGATTTTTTAAGGTAAGAATTCAACTGTGCCTGAGGGTATAATTTATTAATTGGAGTTGCTAAATTGTTCTTACATTTTCATTTCAGATCTTATAGCCGAGGTTTTTATTCCAGTAAATCTTATATACTGCTTATGTGTGTTTGTTTCTGTTATTATGTTGATTCAGCAAAATGTGGAAGTGTAATTGTTTGAAGGAAATGTGATGTACTTGATATTTGCAATTATAACGAATCGTGCAATGTAGTATTTTCATAATTATTAATCCATTTTATTGCATACAAGACGGATGATTGGAATTTGTTTTCAGACTAAGCTTTCGTTAGTTTAAAAAACACATGTTGTCGTATTTCTAAGTGAGAGTTCCAAAGAATAATCTGCGTGTTTAATGGATGGAAGATCCTTGGTTGGTTTGTAATATCTTGATTTGATGATTTCTGACATCTACAAATTGTAAAATACTCATGAGAAATAGTTTTTCATTGATAAATTAAAGGGGTCCTAACGGGAATCTTATATCAACCCCTTTTCGTTAAGACTAATTTTTATAGTCAGAGATCTGACATTTTTCATTCGTATAATTCAAGTAACTTAATTACTGATAATATTTCTTCAAGTGAACAACATTCTAGGCATTTTTGATGGGTGTGCCATCGAGCATAGACAGTCGGTAGGTTCCTGGTGTGACAAGCCCTATTACTTGTTAAGGTCCTTCCCACGGGGCTTTGAACTTTCCCATGATAGTGGGCTGTGAAGCTGCCGACTCCCAAAGGACTAGATCTCCAACCAAGAATTGCTTAACTTTTATTTTTTTGTTGAAGTAAGCTGCTGTACGTGCTTGCTGCTGAAGGACTCTCATTGATGCCTCGTCCCTAACTTCTTCCATGAGAATATTGTGAATTTGTATTCCCTCTCATGAGGCTTCAGCATCAAAATACTCGACCCTTAGTGAGTTAAGATACACTTCGACGGGTGAAACCGCTTCCAAGACAAAAGCCATTTTAAAAGGGGATATACCCGTCGCGCTCCTGAAGGTCATTCTATAAGGCCAGAGTATATTGGGAAACTCATCGACCCACGACCTTGGTAATTCATCGACCCTTTTCTTAAGCCCTTGTAAGATTATGCGGTTAGACACTTCAACTTGTCCGTTAGCCTGGGGGTAAGCCACCGAAGACTTGATGTGCTTAATCCTGAGTTGAGAAAGTATTTGAGTGAACTTTTCCCCTACAAACTGGGTTCCATTGTCAGTTACCACAATTCTTGGAACTACGAACCTAAATATAATGTACTCCATTAGAAACTCGACCATCTCCTTCCCACAGATTTTAGCTAGTGGTCGTGCCTCGATCCATTTTGTCACATAGTCAACAACCACGACAATGTATTGTGCTTGGTTTTTGGACTTCGGGAAGGGACCAACAATATCTATACCTAATTGATAGAAGGGACATGGGTTGACAACCAGGATCATTTCCACCAAGGGTTGATGAGATATCGATCCATATATCTGGCATGATTTGCATTTTTGCACGAAATCTTCACAATCACTTCGCATTGTGGGCCAGAATAAGCCTTGTCTCATTATCTTAAACGTTAAATTCTTTCTACCTTGATGATCCCCACATATTCCTGTATGGATTTCTATGATCAAGGTGTTAGACTCTTAGGGCCTAAGCATCGAAGTAGAGGCTCCACAAACCCTCGTCGATACAATCTGTTTTCTAACACACAATAGTTCTTCGCCTTATATAATATGGCTCTTGCTTTACCTTTATCCATGGTTATTTATTCTACAAGATGTACTCTAAAATAGGTTGACGCCAATTTGAGGTAGAAGAAATTTTATTAACGCTCAACATATCGACGGACGGAGTATTCATATCGACTAAAGGAGTGATTCTTTCCTCAACATAAATTGCCTCTGATGTTACAACAACAGAAGATGCTAATTTAGACAAGGCGTCGACCCATTGGATCTCTTCTCTGCAAATGTTCTTGATTGTCCATGACGAAACTTTCCCTAGCAGGGACACAACCAGATTCAAATAAGCCGACATTCGAACATCATGGGCCTTAAACTCACCTTGTAGTTGTTTGGCGACAAGATGGGAATCACCGAATATTTCCAAAACTTTTACCTCAAGCTCAATTGCTAGTCGTATTCCTGCCAATAATGCTTCGTACTCGGCTACATTATTTGTTACCGAAAACGAGAATTTTAAAGCTTGTTGTATTTTGAAACCCTCGGGACTGATTAGAATAACACCTGCGCCCCCTGATGATGTTGTTGAGGATCCATGGACATAAAGAGTCTAGGCTTTCTGTGGGAATAATGTTTCTTTAGTCTCGGATATGTCAAAATTGCACTCTACAATCAAAGTCCGACAAGATTTGGGATTTCATCGCGCTCCGAGGAAGATATTTGATGTGAAATTGGCTAAGTTCGATCGTCCAAGTGGCAAGACGCCCTGTCATATCTGGTCTGTGCAAGATACGCTTCAAAGGTTGATCGATCATGACTTTAATTGAACGCCCCTGAAAGTAATGACGTAACTTTCTGCTTGTTATGACAAGAGTATAAACTAGTTTTTCCACATGTGGGTAGCGAGTTTTTGCATCTTTCAGGGTATGACTAACATAGTAAACTGAGGCTTCACGACCCTCGACGTCTTTGACTAACACAGAGGCTACCGACCCATCAGAAGCTGAAATGTACACTTTCAATATTTCACGAGGCAATGCTCTTGCTAAAATGGGTGGACTTGTCAGGAATGTCTTCAATGCTTCAAAGCTATCTTTGCATGAATCATCCCACATCAACTTCTTGTTCTTTGAAGCTTCTTTGATGACCTTAAAAAAGGACTGCACTTTTTAGAGGCCTGCGGTATGAAACGGCGAAGAGCCACGATACATCCAGTGAGGCGTTGAACCTCTTTAATGGTCGAGGGGTCTTTCATTTCAGATATAACTTTTATTTGAGAAGGATCAGACTCAATACCTCGTTGGGAGATGAGAAATCCCAAGAATTTCCCAGATGTTAGACTAAAGGAACATTTTGACGGATTTAATCACATGTTATTTTGGCGAATATTCTCAAAGGTTTCTCGAAGGTCGAGGATATGACGGTCTGAAAATTTTGATTTTGTTATCATGTCATTGACATACACCTCGATGTTTCGACCCAATTGATTTTTAAAGATGTAATCCATCATACGCTGAAATGTTGCTCCGACATTGATTAATCCAAAAGGCATGTTTCAATAGGCGAAAACACCTCGATGTGTGATAAATACCGTTTGCTCTCAATCTTTGATCATCCATTTTGATTTGATTATAGCCTGAGAATGCGTCCATGAAAGATAACAACTCGTGACCCGCCGTTGCGTCGATAAGCTGGTCTATATTCGGTAAAGGATAATAATCCTTGGGGCATGCTCTGTTGAGATCGGAGTAATCGACACACATTCTCCATTTTCCATTACTTTTCTTAACCAGGACAACATTGGCAATCCATGTAGGAAATTTCATGGGCTCAATAAAATGCGCTCCTAAGAGTCGTTCAAGCTCATCATCGATAGCTCGACGCTTTTCTTCTGAGAAAGTCTGCTTCTTTTGTTTGACAGGAATCTTTAGACGGTCGACATGTAGAGTGTCGTGCAACGTTGGTTCGGATTCCAGGCATGTCGGATGGCGACCATGCAAATATATCCGAGAATTCCTGAATCAACCTCGTTAATTCATCTTGTATTTGAGGATTTAAATCCTTTCCAATCTTAACCGTTTTTCCTGGGGAGTTTTCATCAATCTCAATCTCGATCATTTCACCAACAGGTGAAAATGAGGGGTCTATTGGAATGTTGATAATACTACTAGGATCTATCTCAATGACTCGATTGACAAATTGGGTTTCATTGTCTTGCTTCTTATGCACAACGGTAGTGAAGTAGCATTGTCGTGACACAGCTTGGTCTCCACACATCTCTCCGACCCCGAATTCAGTCGGGAATTTCATTTTTAAGTGAGGGATCGACGTAATGGCTTGTAATGCTGAGATTTTCGTTCGATCTAGTATGGAATTATGTCTTGAATTTGCACTTATTACGTGAAACTTAACTATCTTCCATACTTGGCAAGGCATCGTACATAAGAGAACTAGCAGGTCAATTGTGCCAACCACTTTTACCTCATTACCTGTGAAACCATAAAGAGGTGAATGAGTGTTATCTAGCTTTCTATCACTCGTATCCATTCGTGCCAAGGCGTGATGATAGAGGATATTGACAGAACTACCGTTATCAATAAGAATCTTTTTTACTGTGTTAGTGCCGATTTTGGCAGTGATAACCAGCGCATCCTGATGGCTTCAAATGATGTTTGGAGCATAATCCTCATCGGAGAAGGAGATAACAAGAGATGGTGAAGTCTTGTATCTTTTAGGACATTCGGGATTAACATTACACACTTCTCGAGTGTACGACTTACAGGAGTTATTTGACATTCCTCCGACGGCGTAACCTCCGAAGATTACGTCGACAATTCTGTCGTCTTGTCTCTGATGAGTTTGGCCTTGTCCTTCGATGTAATTGATGAAATGGCCTTTTCTTATCTTAGAATTGATGAGATTTCTTAATTGGTAGCACTGTTCTGTAGTGTGTCCAATATCTTCATGATAATCACAATAGTGTGAGCTTGGAGGATGACCCGGCTTCATCGGCCTAGGGGGTCGAAAGTCAATTTCTGTCTTCAAAATTGCCAAAATCGTTGCCTTATCAACTATGAGTTTAGTAAACTCTTTATCTTTTCTATCTCGGCTCTGCCATTTTTGGTCGGAAAAAGACCATCGCTGATAATCACGTCCTCTCATGGATCGTTGTTCTTTTCTCCTATTGTCTCTTCTGGCTGGTGAGCGTCGAGGGGATTTGGAATCATAATTCAGTGATCTCGGCATCCGAGGACTATGTGCTCTTGACCTGTCATATTTGTGACTAGAGCGTCTCGGGGATCTTATACTACCCACAACCTCTTGAAGTGCCATACGGTGTTCAACAATTTGGAACGCTGTGTGAAGGTGTTGATGATGCTTCTCAATTAATTCCTCCAATAATATAGCATGTCTGCTTCCATCGTTGCCTGTTGCCAAGTAATTCACTGCCAAAGGCTCTTCCAGGTCTGTTATTTCTGAAATAGCTTGATGAAAGTGACCCAAATAACATCTCCAAGATTTGCTAGGTCGTTGTCGCATTGTTATCAAGGAAGCAGTAATTTTTCTGCCTTTATAGTTTCTTGAGAATCTTGTCTTAAACTTAGTTTTCAAAGTCGTCCAAGAATCAATAGATCTAGATTGGAAATTATTGTACCAACATAATGTCATGCCTTGTAGGCATGTAGAAAAGAACTGACAACGAGCGACCTCTGAGTGACCATAAAATACCATTCGGCCATCGAAAGTATTAAGAAATCCTGACGGGTCCGAAGATCCGTCAAACTGGTCTAGGGTCGGGGTCTTTAATGTCCTATCAATTTTGGCTTTCTCGATAGTTCGGGAGAGAGGACTTTCCGTCGGGGTGTAAAACCTCGACTGTGTATGAACTAAATCTCGTAACTGAGCCATATCCTCTTGCATTTTCAAGAATTCTTCTTGTGGGATTGTGTTTGTCGATTCTGACCTTTGCGAGACAACCCCTGACGAGGTTGTCTTTGAGCGTCGAGGCCTTGAGTATATAGATTCTGTAGAGACTTCGTCCTCATCATAATAGTAGTCTTCGTCATCCTCCGACACCTCAACATCTTCTTGACCTTCATTGCGTCCTCTGTTTATCGAAGCTTGTTGTAATTCTTGCTGTAACCGATGAATCTCCCTTATATTTTCTAGTTTGGCCTCCGACTGCCGGGTTTCAGCCTCTAATAATTTAATTTCCTCGTCGAAGCCTTCCATCCCTTCTATTTCTTGCTCCCGAATCAACTTCCGTTGCTGCAACTTTTGCAAATGCAACCTAGCCTCTCTTGCAAGAACTTGTTTCCCTTTTCAGTGAGAACACGAGTACGAGTATCCTTTAATACTTTCCTCTTGCGTTTAACTGGTTGCTTTTGTGTAATAACTCGAATTTTTGAGACATTGTAAAACGCTTAATGAATAGTAACCCTGACAGACGGGAAAAACGTTTTAGCACACACTATGTTGTGCATGAGAAATTGAGTTTTGGAGTTGATAACATGATTATACGTACCAAATAAGTGTATATAAACACCATTAGTTTTCGAAAAAAATGAACTTTGAAAAATGACCGTATCTACGAACCATCAAGGCTTACGGGAATCACAATATAATTAAAAATTTAAAATTCTACGGATTTATATCCAAGAACAATACTTCAAAACATAAAGAATGTATACGAAAGGATTTACACCGCGAACCGTTTACGAGAAATAATTACGAAAACGAATAAGCGATCAAGCAAATGTGTAAACGAATAAATAAACGTATCGAACCAAACTAACCAACTAACTAACCATGGTAAGAAACTAACCATGGCTAGTTACCAAATAGTATCCTAAACTAGGAAGCATGATTACCCAAGGCTAGGAATAGTAAAGCTAAAACCTAAACTAAATAGATTAGCTTGTAACCTAGGAAGCTAGCAAGATATATCCTAAGATATGACAAGATTTTCTAGTCCTAGGATATATACTAAAAGATATACAATTATACAACACAATCTTTCAAGAGAAGCAATCAAGAATCACACAAAAATCTCTCTCTCCCTCACTTTCTTCTCCATTCGGCCCAAGCAAGAAAAAAAGAAGAAAATCAAATTCAAAACCCCAAGTTCTAGTCATGGAAAATATCCACTATTAATTCCCAAGCTTCATACATCCTAAACTAACGTAAGATAAATTTTTGAGCTCATTTCATTGAGGTTTGATGGGTGAAATAAATTCAAGAAAAGTGATAATAAATAGTATGAATAGTAACTATTCTTTGGTTTCTTGATTTTAATGGTTGATCTAGGTTCCAAAAACCCTACCAAGCATTCCCAAGAATTCACCATCATCAAGAACACATCTCAAGATTTCAAGAAAGGTATAAATCTTTGACCCATCTTTAATTAAGGTTAAAGTTCAAGAATCTTTGAAACCTAGTTATAAACTTAGTTTTAGTGGTTGATTTGTTGAAATCTTGATGTTTAGTTAATTAGTTCTAAGGTTGATGATTGTTGCCTCAAGAATATGATATTATTGAGAGGAGTTAGTGTTGGGATGATGATTTGATGATTGTTGGTGGTAGTATAGAGATTTAAGACGTAATCGAAACTCGGATCGTAATCGTAATCTCGCTAAAACGAACAAAACTCAACATTAAGTTTCTGCAGAAAGTCCCGAATGTATAAACTGTATTTTCTTGAAAATTAAAACTTTATTATGATAGAATATATTATGAGGATCGTTTAGGCGCTTGAATCGCTTGATTCCGATTTACGGATCAAAAGTTATGACCGTTTTAGTAAAAGTGATTTACGCGATAAAAACTGCTACGAATTACGAACTTTGGGAATAGAAATGATCGACTTAAAAATATTTATTAATCATGAAATTTTTACAGAGAGTAGTAAATATGGTTCCATAACTGCTATAAAAATTCAAGTGAAAATAAGGACTTTTCAATTTTATAAAAATATCAGAACCAAGACCGCGCGATTAGAAAACTGTTAGAAATAATAAGTAGAGCCGACGATGAAAATGCAAACAGACATAAGGTTCTTCGAAAAGGAAGCGACCGTGATATGAATAAGTATTTAAGGTAATAATAAGGGTAAAATAAGTTAAAAGAACAAATAATAAGTAGCATATGTGTACGAGTCGCTGTAAACAAGAACGGGATCTAACAAAACGGTTTATGTTTATGGTTATAGATTTTCGAGCAGACCCTAGAGCATCCTCCACCTCAAAGTACCCAGGAAAGTTTACGAACCCAACTCCATTAACTGTTGTGTTGTGAAAGGATTGTTTTATTATCTTTTGCATAAATGCCATACTTTCCATGATACTAAGTATTTGAGTTTTCGCATATATAGCGATGGTGTTACGATATGTGTATGTCGTAGAATGTTTTAACGCCGCCATGAGCGTGATGTATAATTATAAGACCGAGAGTCGGTCGGAGTTTTAAAATGAAAACCCGGGAATCATTCCGGTGATGTTTTGGACGATTAAAGTCCGTACTTATTTTATTCCAAGGGACTCAATGTCCACTTGCTAAACATTAAATACCTCAAACTTTTATTAAAATAATTTCCAAAGATCGTACTCCCTCAACTATAATTAATTACTCAAATAATGGATATTATTTCATTTATTCATTTAATATAGTAGAATTATTCTCCAACGATTATTAATTTCAAACTCGATTAATTATTAAAGATTACTTTAAATTACTTAAACATAAATTAGTTGCAGAATATTATTTCAAACATTCTTTTAAAATATAATTATTCGAGGTTTAATTATTTAATGATTATTATTTAATTATTAATTATTTAATAAATGATTTAATATGATATAAAAATCAAAAAACCTGATTTAAAATACTTTCTGAATTTTAGAAAAGCATTCGAATAATTTCAGATCGTCGAAGAATATTATCTCTAGTTATTTTAAATATTTTGAATATAGTTTCAAAAGAAACTCCCTCTCATTTAATTATCTGTTGACAACGGTCAACTCACATTATCCTAGTACTTCCTCCGAAAATTCTCGGAAGTACATATATATATATATATATATATGCTAGCAACATGAGTTGTGCCTATCAATAAGCTAAGTGTTTTGGGAACTCGAGGAGTATGAGTTCTTGGGATATGATAGGATTTCCTAAAGGAAAAAGGAGGGGTAGAGATCCAGTACTTCGTGTATTGGGTAGACTGCCAGTACCGTAGGAGACGGTACTATATGTACCTAAGGACCTGCGAAGTGTGTGTATACCCGAAATGGGACACATAGCCCGTATGCGGCAAGGGTGATAACCGGGATACGAAGGTGTCGTTCTTCTACTAGTAGAAAAGATCACTAATTGTCCGTAGTACGACTGATCATCGTATGCGGTAGCTCCAAGTGAATATCATATTCTTCCAATTAGAATTGTGATGCAATACCGTAACCCAAGCCTAGGTGTTGGGGTTACCATTAAGGTATTCGCAGGATAATAAATCCACTAAAGAATTGTTTTCGAAATAACGTGTGTATCACCGAGGAAAACTAATTTGAATAAAACATAATTATCATATATGGTATTACACCTGAGTTTATCATACAGTCATTTCATACTATACATTATTATGCTGGACATTATAGCTCACACTTGTTTTGTTAAATTGAAACAACACAACAGTGAATCAAGATTCCTATCATGAAACTCACAGCCAGGAAACAGGTAGGAAACGGCCAGCTGTTCCGTAGGATGTTTGGTGTTGTACCTCAGGTAGATCGAATAAGCTGGATTAGTTTTCTGTTATTTTTAGTCCGGCTTATTTACAAGTATGACTTATGTTAGGTAATAAATAAGAAACAAATATTTGGCCGACGGACTAACCTTACTTAAAGGTTATTTCCGCGGTAAGACTTAATCACTTTTGGGTTGTAATAATTAATCATTTTATGGATTGACATACTCTAGTAATGAATGGTTCGTTTCCAAGACAATAACCTATAAGTGTGTGTGTGATAAGTGTGGGGTCGTAAAGGTGTGAGTATTTATATATTATGGTATGAGATAAGTGTTATACAGGATTCAAGACAGTGTGGCCTCCTAGATCCCTGACCCCGGAAATAACCTCCTTGGATGTAGGGTCGACGGTGCCCTATAATTTTCTGCTAGAGCAATATGATATGATTTTTGAACTGTTTGAATTTCTGCCGTGTTACCATACTTCTCTTGATCTGTTTCCTCAATAATCATGTTGGAGTATCAAATTTAAGAGCTCCTTCTAGCGCCAAATGATGGCCCTAAATATGAGCCAAGTTTATATGAGGAACAACTCTCTTTATTGATACTTTATTTTTCCAACCCTTTACAAGTAAGACAATTATTCTATATTTATAGGGAGCCCGTAATGGGCTTTTCCCTCTATAATTGGGCATATCTTGGGCTTTTTATTACCAACCTCTATTCTAAGGTTCTATTTTCCTATTTAGAGTCCCTCTTCTTTCTATCTTCTTTCTATGGTCCAACACCCTCCCTACTGATATAGTTACGCGTACAAATAATAGGAGCAACCCTTTTCCAAAATTCCACTTTTGCACTTTTTGCTCAACTGCCTAAGAATACAATCTTTATCGAGACAATTATTTTTTGAACACTGTTAATTTTTTTCTGTAAATTGAATCAGAGGATCCATTCTAACAAGTTCCTCCATCCCTCCCTCCCATTTGTTTATATTTGGGTTGAGCACGGAGGTTAAAAATAATGATAAAGTAGTGAAAAAAGTTAAGAAAATGAGAAAAGTTGTGGGACCGATTAATATTATATGTATAAAGTGGGTATAATGGAGAAAAGTAGTGGATTTGATTACTTTTTAGATTATAAAATTTTTACTATTTTCGAAAGTTTTTGAAATGTAAATAATCGGAAAGTATATCCCAAAAAGAAAAGTATAAACAAATGGGAGGGAGAGAAGGAATAATCTCATGAGATGCCGCTCCTTGTACTGGAATTCCTACATTTTGGGTACACTTTTCTACTACAACATCAATGAATAACCAAGTTACACACTGGAAAATGTTGATGAAAAGGTTAATATGCAAGTTGCCTTAATTACTCATGCAGGTGATAAAGCTAGAATTAACCTCAGGAGATGACAAGTTTAGAGCACACATTAATGCCAAAATTAAGTGAGATGTTTTTAACTGGAAGCTAAATTTCATTTTGATGAAATTAGTGTATATATATATATTTGTGTGTTTAGATATACACAGAGGTATACACGGCCGGGTTGGCCCGGTTTGAAGAATTTATTAACCCAACTCATTAAAAACGGTTTGATAATTTTTGAACCCAACCCAATTTGTTCTATTACGGGCTGGGTTGGTTCGGTTTGATTTGGACAGTTTATTAATATTTTGTACTACGATGATTCTCACTTTGCCCAACTAAACTTTAGTAAATTACTATGTAATATTATAACTGCAGGTAAGTTAACTAATCATTTATGAGTTCCTCATAAGTCATAACCATTTGTTTGATCTGTGACTTAGAAGAAACTTAGAGTTTAGGTCAATAGGTATATTGTAGGGTGCATATGTTCTTGGCTCATAGGTGATACGGAGTATGTGATGTTTTATGTACCTCCGCAGTTGTGAACAAAATAGATAAGTACATAGAAACTTGATAAAATAATTAATTTGAGGCTTATATATTGAATTATAACTACTGTCTGCTCCTTTGTTTGTATAAAATAGGAGTGTAAATTTTATGTGTATTAATATATTACGGGTTGGGTTGGGTTGGTTAAATAAAATCTAAAACCGTGCCCAATCCATTAAAGCCGGTTTAAAACCGATTCAACCCAATTATATTATGGTTTTTTAATTTTTAGGTTGGGTCAGCCAAAAATAGGGGCGGTTTGGGTCGGTTTATTCGGTTTAGACGAACCATGTACACCCCTAGATACATGTGTACATCAAATATTAAATTATTTATGTTTGTTGTTATCACTAAAATAACGTGTATGTTATCTTAAATCCCCATTTTATTTTTATTTTGGTTTTAAAGTTCCAAAGTTTTCGAGAGTTTATTCCACCTAAATTAAAATTATAAGTAGTTTTGTTTAAACTTTTTGCTCAAGTCATTGTGTGCTTTGATTCGTGCGCTGAATAATTTTGGCTGTTTGTAGAAATTATTTTGTTAAATTGGTAAGTTTTATATTTTTTACACTATAACTTAAATAATATAGGCGGTTTTGTTGCAAGATGTTATGACAATTTCAGCTATTTGATATTTCCATTTTTAAGGTGACCCTCTCGAGGTTTGGCCTTTTCGAAATAGGACTGGGGTGTGTCCAGAGAAACTTCAAGATAGGGCGAGGATAGGGCGATGATTGTTTGAAATAACAATACAACAAGCTAGTGGTATATGAAACATGCCACATTCATTGAAGCACATGTCGTAAGAAGCTTCAAGAAGAAGTTTGGATGGTCAGGAAAAACTATGATTATACACCTGACAAGTTCTAGGTAATCAGCTTGAGTGTCAGTAGTTTGAAAGTTTTAAACCAAGGAAAATTTGGATTTATCCTAAAATTCAGAAATTTTGTTGATTATAGTTTCTCAAATGCAAGGAATAGAGTCTATACATCATGTTTTGCTTCAGTTGCAATATACACAAATCTTTAGAAACTATGAGATGACGCACCCTCCAAAGATGATTCCCCTTGTGGAAATGAATGCTCATTTTATAGAGGATGTGTTTTTCTAAAATGAATACCTTTGTCAAGGTGGACGCTCCCCTTATAAAGAACACACCTTCCAAGGATGAATACCTTTCTTGAGGAAGACGGTCCTCTTATAGAGGACGCCCCCTCCAGGGATGGATACCTTTGTTGAGAAAGACACGCCTCATACAAAGAACTTGCCCTTCAAGGACAAAAACCTTGTCGAGGTCGACGCTCCTCTAACAAACGACGCGCCCTCCAAGGATGTTACCTTTGTCGAGGAAGACGCTTCTCGTAAAGAGAACGTGCCTTCTAAGGATGTTAATTTTATTGAGGAAGATGCCGCCTCTCTAAAAGGCACACCCTTAAAAAAATAGGTGCTCGTAGAAGTTTAAACTTTAATTTGAATAAATGAATCACACTATTTGTGAAAAGTACGAGATTGGGGGTTTAGAATTATAATTTGGCAAGAAGTAGGAAGTCAAATATGAAGAAATAGTTAAAGGAATTATATGTGTGTCGTCGGTGGAAGGATCACTCTCACCGATAAGGCACGTCCTACTTTCATTAAAGATTATTTATTACTTGAAGATCAGAGAGCTAGTATTTTTGTTCTAGTCACGCATTCACCTTAAAACACGCCCTCCTCTGATGACCTTTTTAGTTTAAGGCGCGCCCATAGGAGACCAATACTGGGATGAAAATTTAGAGAAAACCCGTAAACCTTTGTTAATGGATTATGCTTTTCCAAGGTATGCGAGGTGCACACTTTTATATGATTTCTCTTGTTTCTTAAGCCGAGTTAGCTCATCTAAGCTTAGAGATGTGGTTCATAAGTGATAAACCACTCTCAGCAAACCAAGGTTAAATTCATTAAAGAGAGGAGTGGTAGAGAGTGACAAATGTTATGCTGGGGAATGTGAAGTTGTTGTACAGATTTATGAGACACACATTCATCTAGGGCGCTCCCTATCATGTTTAAAAAAGAAATGGAGGAGGATGAAGAAGGCTTGAACACAAGGCTTCAACACAAGGCTTGAACGAATTCTTTAGACGCTTTGTGAGGATATGAAGAGGATGGATGATAATTACTAATATATTTTCTGCAGGTACTCTATTAAAGAACTCCTTCCTGTAGTGCAACCACGAGAAGGCTGTGTCCGGGGTCAGAGACCTCTAGGGGTATGCCTGGACGGAAGGCCTCCTCATGTAGTCAATGGGTGTCCTCATTGGTGATGTGGGGTAAACTCTTATATGTTCTTTGGGAGCTATGTCTATATAGTCAACGAGTATCCTCATTGGGAGACTTTGGAGTATCGTGCACTTTACACCCAAAAGCTTGAGATCCCTTATCCTGTAATCTGGTAAGGGCTCCTTATTCGGGAGACAAGGATGCGTCCAAAATTTGGGGTAAACCATGGCTATACCTGCATTCACGGACTAGAGAAATAGCTGGTAGTGGAGGGTTATCCTCAACTGGGAAGATGCCTTATCCGCGAAGTCTCAAAGTCGTGGAAGAGCCTTGGGCCTTTGTGATTAGGCCTCATCGACGGACATTCCTAAATCTAGTAGAAGACGGCTTTTAGTGGGTTTCCTACTGGGCCTTGGGATGAGAAATTTAAGCCCATTAGTTTTCTTGTTCCCCAAGAACTATGTTGGCTTGATTCCCTATAAATAGGAATACGTAGGAAAATTGCAAGGGGTCGGAAGCAAGAGCCTTAAGGAGCCATCACCAGCCCTAAGCAATCTCAGCCCCCAATTCATCATAACCACCACACTCTGCTCACTTTTCCAGCAAATAACCTCCATCATTGATCTTGATTCGGTGACAAACCTCAAACTTTGTTGTTACCAAATTTCTCCGTAAATAATGAGTTTTTGAAAATTTTAATCTTAAAGGATTTGATCCTATTGAGATAGATATGGGCATGCAAAAAGTAACTGTGACAGGAAGGGATGATCTAGAGAAGGTCCTTAATACTGCAAGGAGAAATGAAAGGCAAGACGAGTTATGGCCAGCTCCTGGTGAACCAAAGTTTAAAAATTTAGACCATCACCGCAACAATGATCAACATCCGTATTAGTATCTGCATCAGAGCCATCCTATAGTTCATATATCAATCGAGGATGAGTATAACTCCTCCTATAAATATAATGAGCATGGTTACTATGGTCATGAACACCGTTATTCTCATCAGCCAGCTTACTAGACCGTAATAGATCGACAAGCCAGTGTTTACTTCAGTGATGAAAATACCAGTGCTTGTTCAATAAATTGATGAAACAGTATCTTGTATTCATATCTTCAGTGATTTTATTCCTCGTGCACAATTTATAACCAATCATCTATGTCCTCTTTTTTTACATTTTTTCATATAAAAATCCTTTAGGATATATTCTTTAGATTACCTGATATCATGTTATATCATATACGTTGGAGTTGAGCTTCAACAATATTGTCAATCTCAGAAATTGAATGTAACATTCGGATTCTGGAATATGATTTTGTGGAGTTTCTACTTGGTTTCCTAGAAACTTGTGGTGGAGTGTAGATGTTTTTTGTTCACCGATTATATAAAAAAGTAAACACCCAAAACTGAGAAAATAAATAGCTTTACTAGTCTGAAAGAGTATAAAAAATATGAATGTTATATTATGTCTTAGAATATGTTTTTAGAGAACTATGTGTTTTGTGCCTATTTTTCTGGGTTTTTCTGTAACCGCTTAGAGAGTATTTTATAAATTCTCTAGGGTATAACCTAAAAATGTATGTTGTAATCTGTATCCTCAAGATCAGTAAAAAATTTCTCTTCTTCCTATTTTTTCCTTTACATTTATCATAATTTTTCTTACTTCCGTTATAACAACCTTGTATCAAAGCCTAGTTTTAATTCTAGGGTTTGAATTTTGGTTCAGGGAGAAAGATGTCTGGGATGTCTAGTGGTATAAACGTGAAAGTCGACAAATTTACTAGGAGAAACAATTTCAGTCTATGCCAAATCAATATGCGTGCCTTGTAAAGCAACAGGGGGGTTGAGCGTCGTTGAACACGAAATTGGATGCTTCTGGAAGCGCTGAGATGACCAATTTCGAAGAAAAGACCCACTCAACAATTTTGTTTTTCATTGCAGATGATATTATTACTGAAATCGTGGAGGAGGATACCGCGTCTGATTTGTGGTTGAAGCTTGAAAGTATTTACATGACAATGTCTTTAACAAATAAGTTGCTTCTGAAGCAACGTCTGTTTAGTCTACGAATTCAGGAAGGTATGCCTCTTCGAGATCACTTAGATCAGTTAATCACAATTATTAGAATTGCGTAACATTGATGTTAAAGTGGAAGATGAGGATGATGCTTTAATTCTGTTAGTTTCTTTACCATTATCATATTAAAATTTTGTGCAATCATTTATTATTGGTAAAGATACTGTTATTCCTAGTGGACTAACAATGAGATTTACAGAAGGGGGGTTGAATGTAAATCTCAAAACTTTTTCAAGTTTTGAGCAGTTTATAAAGTTGTGTGTTCAAGAAGAACAAGTGTGTGAATTGCTTTAAGCTAATACAGACAGATATATATTCAAGCACAAATGTAAAGAACACAACAGACCTTAAAAACTTTTCTGGTGGATTTGTTGTTCCACCAGAGATGGTATTTTAGAAAATCTGTGATTAAACAACGTTGATCACAGCTGCATCCTAGTACAAACTAGATGAATTTTCTCTCAATATATTTCTAAACAGCTCTGGAAAATCTCACATCTAATTACTAGCTTCTACTTGGTTTATATATTACCAAGTGTACAAGTGAAAAACAATATAAAAATACAGTAATAAAATAAGTTCTTCACTTGCTCCTTTTCCTGTTCACTTCAGTACTTTGTTGACTATTGCATCTTTGTACAGAAGAAGAACGGCTGCTTTTTCTGTTGTTCCTGAAATTCGGCTACCACATCTCAGTTGTCTCTATCAACCCATGTGCCTCTGTTCGTAGGTACAACTACCACTTATCAACGGCTAATCATCAGAACATCCGTTGAAGCTTTCATCCGTTGATGCACTCATCCGTTGAAGGATGTTATCCGTTGAAGCTTTCATCCGTTGATGCACTCATCCGTTGAAGGATGTTATCCGTTGATGACTTTATCCGTTGAAGCTTTAGAGACATCCGTTGAAGCTTAGCTTCTCATCCGTTGAAGGTCTTTAAGTCATCCGTTGATACCACTTCACTTATACAAAATTACAAGGCATGAAGTATTTACAATTGGCCTTCCTATCTGCATATCATCTAGTAGTCAACATGACTCATAGTTTCTCTCAACTTCTAAGAATTACATTTTAAATACAGAGACTGAAATATGCTACAACACTAGACTTATTTCTAAGTAAAGCTACACCATCAACGGATAGCCAAAGTGGTCTTATCCGTTGAGGCTACAGACACTAAATTTCTACTTAAGTATTTTGTTAAACATATCATCAAACTAATGCACATACATTCCTAACAATCTCCCCCTATTTATGTCTATAAGAATTGTAGGCATAAATTCAGGGTTAACTTGATGATAACAAAACACTTAACAGATATATGAATTGAAACTAAGTAGAAATTTAAAAATGCTGCAAAAGTGTATGTACTAGGAGGTAATTGAAGATTTACAGTGTTTCCAAGGACACTCCTTTAGTCTGAGCAGATCATCTTTTTCTTCTTTGTTCCCTGGTTTTCTTTCCTAGCCTTTTGTCATTTTCCTCAATTTGGAGTTGGAGTTGTCTGAAGAATTCAGCTTCATCTTCAACACTGACATCCAACTTAGATTGCATTTCTTTGAGAGTTTCATTGCTGGCAATCTTGAGTTGGTCTTCAAGTCTGAAAAATCTTCTGACTCCTTTATCATCTCTAAATTCCATCAACCAATGAGGTGATTTGTGAATTGTAATTCCCCTTTCTTGAATGAGTAAAGTCCTGGGTAAAGCATTGGGCTCCCTCCAAGTTTTCCTTATATTGGCTAACTTGTTGAGAATTTCAGTCTTGGCAGTTCTGGTAAAGCCAGAATCCTTTTGTATGGCTGAAAAGACTCTAATCAAGGTAGAGTAGCCTTCATCCAGAATCCTGTGGAGAGGCCATGTTCTTTCCCCAGCTCCTTTATATCTGAACACTAATCTCTCTGGTAGCTGTCTGTAGGCAGCTATTCCCCTTACATCCTCCAGCTCATCCAGATAGAGTTCAATGTCTGAAATTTCTTTTATGTCACAGATGTGAACATAATCATCTTTAGAAATGGGTGACTTAGGCTTAGGTTTTTGTTTTTGAGTGAATTTCTTAGAGGTTATGGGAGGTGTAGATTTTGGTTTTCTTTTCTGTTTCTTTGGTGGTGGAAGAGTGGTTAGAAAGGTAGGCAATTTGATAGTGTCCCAATCAATAGGTTCCTCTTTTGGAATGATTGGTCACCAT